>NW_022196894.1:43800453-43809943 GCF_008632895.1 Mastomys coucha | reverse complement strand
TTCTATACCTATTATCCTTAGGTTTGGTCTTCTCATTGCATCCTGGATTTCCTGAATGTTTTGGGTTAAGAGCTTTTTGCTTTTTGCTTTTTGCATTTTCTTTGACTGTTGTGTCAATGTTTTCTATGGTGTCTTCTACCCCTGAGATTCGCACTTCTATCTCTTGTATTCTGTTGGTAATGCTTGCATCTACGATTACTGATTTCTTTCCTAGGTTTTGTATCTCCAGGGTTGTCTCTCTTTCTGATTTCTTTATTGTTTCTAATTCCATTTTTAGATTCTAGATGGTTTTGTTCATTTCCTTCACTGGTTTGATTGTGTTTTCCTATAGTTCTTTAAGGGATTTTTGTGTTTCCTCTTGAAGGGCTTCTAGCTGTTTACCTGTGTTCTCCTGTATTTCTTTGAGGGTGCTATTTATGTCTTTCTTAAAGTCCTGTATCATCATCATGAGAAGTGATTTTATATCTGAATCTTGCTTTTCCGGTGTGATGGTGTGTCCAGGACTTGCAATGGTGGGAGTATTGGGTTCTGATGATGCCAAGTAACCTTGGTTTGTGTTACTTATATTCTTACACTTGCCCCGCTTCATCTGGTTATCTCTAGTGCTACCTGCCCTTGCTAAATCTGACTGGAGCCAGTCCTTCCTGTATTCCTGTATTCCTGGTTGTGTCAGAACTCCTCAGAGTCAAGCTGTCTCTGTGATCCTCTGATTCTGGGATCCTGTGGCCCTGGGCTTGTTAGAGCACCTGGGAGTGGAGCTTCCTCTGGGTGTGTTTTGGGAATGACTGCAGAGTTTTTGCCCAAGGTCTGCTCAGGGCACCAGCAAGCCCAGACAGATTGGAAGCAACCGGAGCCACTTGGATGGCAGAGTTCCTGTATGCCTGGGTCCTGCTGATCCCAGTTACTCCTGGTGTTGGGACAGATGTTTTGTCCTCCTCACCTCTGATCCTGGGCATGTTAGAGCACCTGGGAGTGGAGCTTCCTCTGGGTGTTGTGGGACTGGAAGGAACCTGAGCCACTGGGCTGGAGGAGTTTCTGTGTGCCTGGTCCTGCTGGTCCCAGTTACACCTGGTGTTGGGACAGATGTTTTGTCCTCCTCACCTCTGATCCTGGGCCTCCTTCATGACTCTTAAAGTTCAAAGAACATGAATGACACTGCCAAGTTTGACTACCAACTTGGCACCCTGAAATCATATTTGTAGAAGCTTTGATTTGTTCTTGCTTTTTTCAAGCAGAAAATTCCTTTTTAGAAGTAGAAAGCTTATCTGGGTGAGGTCTTGCCCTAAGGGCACCCCTCCCTTTATCCTATTTAAGATCTGGCCTCTCTTTAATCTTCTTTCATGTTTTTCAGAAGAAATCTTGGTACCAACATTAAATTTGATGCCTCCTTTCCTCTTTAAATTGTACAGTTTGTATTTCTTTTTTGGCTCTGCTTGTTTATTTTAATTGTAGATCTGTGAGATTACCACAGGACAGGGTCGATATTAAGTTTTCTTGAAACCTCCTTAGCCAAAGAAATTAGTCTTAAACTCTGTGATTTAGTCTTAGGAAAATTCATAGGATAAGGACAAAAAGCAGCCACATTCCTTCCCAAAATTTTGTCTCTAGCACCCTTGTTAATATTATTCCCCTCTGAAACCTCATGAGCCTTTATAGTCTACCTTGATCTCACCATCTAGTAGGATGCCCACTAAGCCCTGTTTGTAGTGTTCTACATTTTTCCTAGTCTGAAATTCCAGATTCTTTCTCATTCCTCCAAAATCCAGCACAATCAGGCTGACCACAGCAATACCTCACATCTTGTGCCAGCTTCTGTCTTTGCTCTATTTCTATTGCTGTGATAAAACACCATTACCAAGGCAACTTATAAAAGAAAGTGTGTGATTTGGCTTATGGTTTCATAGAATCCATGATGGTGTAGCAAAACCACAGTGGCAAGAATTAGCAGAGGGTGCACAACTTGATCCACAACAGTGAGACACAAAGAAAGAGAGTGAGAAAACACTAGGAATTGCACAGGCCTTTTGAAACCTCAATTCCCATCCTCAGTGACACACCTTCTCCAACAAGGCCACACTACTTCCTAATCCTTTCCAAACATTTCCACCAACTGGGGGACCAGATATTCAAATATATGAGCTATAGGGAACATCCTCATTCAGACTGCCACACCACTGAATATTTGAAGTTTTCCTGCAGTCTATTTGACATCTAAATTGACTTTTAATGGTGTGGCCAATAACTGCCCAAGGCAAAGTTGTGAAGTAAGCCAATTGGTCAGTAGAACACTATTCTGTCTTATCTAAGATCTGCTTAATACCCTCTATCCATACCCATCTCCTAGTAAAGAAAAGCCTCCAAACCTGAGGAACATGGTCAGTAAAAACATAGGCCTCAGATCCCAAGGTGTGTTGGCAGCAAACAAGAGCTTTGGGATAGGACAACCTCTGACTTAAACTTTATCCAAGAAAAAACAAAAAGGGTACATTCATTCAGAGTTGTTCCCATCCCATTAGTACATTAAGAAAAATGTCTTTTAAAAATGTCCTTATACATGCTTGGCAAACAGCTCTACCACTGTTCCACATCCCTGGGCCTAAGAAAAACTTATTAAAGTAATATTTTCAGGGACCAGAGAGATGTCTCAGCAGTTAGAAGCACTTGCTTTACAATTATAATGACAGATGTTCTGGGCCTAACACCAACAAAACAAGTGAAATGTCCCCTACAGGTGACTATAACTCCAGCTCTGTGAGGAGTGTAGACAGGTGGGTCACTGGGCACTTCTAACTTAGCCAAGAAAATGTGATCCTCTGATTCAGGGAGAGACTGCCGCAAAAGAATAGGTGAAGAGCAATAGTGGACACCCATGTTCTCATCGGTCCTCAGTGTGCATTCAAGGCTCCCATGTACTTAAACTCATAGGCATGCATGCACACACGCACACACGCACGCGCGTGCACACACAAACACACACAAATAATTAAATAAATAATAGAAATTTTAAAAACAATCACTTAACTCTAGAAGGAACTTTGTGCTTTAAAGGAGCTCAGTTATTTGTTTAAAAATATTTGTTGAGCACCAAGTATAGGTAATATTTTTCCCACACCTAAGTTTAATACTGTTCAGACTCACAGGTCTTATTTAATTTAATTTACTTATTTATTTATTGTTGTAGGGTCATGCTATGTTGTAGTCCAGGCTTGCCTGGAACTCTTGAAATGCCAACTCAGTTTTACTAAGTCACCAGAATTAGATGAAGTGTTTTGATCTTCTTAACAACAGGAGGATATAGGCATTTGATATTGCCCCCATTTTGCAGATGGGAAAATTGAGGAATGGAAATACTGCAGCAACTTGCCAAGGAAGCACTGTAACGGAAACTGTGGGTTTCTTCACTGACTGTTTTCTCTCTAGTATTCCCAGAGGCCTTGATGACTTTCACAACTATGTTGTGAAATAAAAATCACATATGTTTCATTAAGAACCTATTCTCAAAGGTGTTGGATTGTTCCCATTGAGAAAGGGGGATGGCATTTGAATGAGGGTAAGGTTAAATATGAGGTCAGTAACATTTTGTAATTTGGTACACAGATGATATTCTGGATGGCTGACAGATTTCACAAAAATACAAGCAGATCCCTCGAGGTCATTGGCAAGCCAGTCTGGCTAAATAGAACTTTACATTCACCAAGAGACTCTGTCCCAAAAGATAATGGTTTGGGGAACAGAAGAGGGTTCAGCCAGTAAAGGAACTTGCTAACAACCCTGACAACATGAATTCCAGCCTCAGGACCCACAGAGTGGATGTAGAGAACTGAATCCAGATGTTGTCCTCTGACCTCTCCTTAAAAAGAGGTGGGAAGCAATCAAGGGAGGATACCCAACATCAGCCCCAAGCTAGCTTCTTCACATGTGCACAGGCATGCACCTCCACCTGCATGCACATATGAGCACACCCACACTAACAAGTACACGTATCATACAGGACACACACACACACACACACACACACACACACACACACACGCTCGCACACTCACAGGCACAGGCTAATTTAGCAGCATTATCCACTACAAATAGTCCTATGGTTATGAAGGAAAGAGACTGGAATGATATATTAGAAAAAGAGAAAGTATCCCTAACTTAATGTCTCTTTAACATCTGAAACAGGACCATTCAAGGAAAGCAACCAGTCATTAGCCCCATGCTAGGGGCAGTGTCACACTTGTGATCAGGCTTTAAATATTCATTATGCAATGAGCTGCCATGCAACCTCCCCAATGTCCCCCCCCCCCAGGGTTTTATTACTGGAATTTAATACCAGGAAGTACTCTACCACCAATCACATCTCATTTACTCACCATGTAATTATATCACAGCTCACAGATTATAGATGCAGACCCTAGGAGATAAGGTTTGAAGGGTACAGTAAATTGGAGGATTTAGCCTACAGTTTGGAAATATTTGAGATCTAAATGAGAAAGTAGGAAATCTATAACCCACCAGGCCATGGTGGTACACACCTCCCCCCATTAATTAATTAATTAATTAATTCCCTTTAAATACCTATCACAGCCCCCCTGACCTCCCAGTCCCTCCCTAATATAGCCTCTCCCCATCCCTCACTCCCCTTCATCTCTAAGAAGGGTGAGGTCCCCTTTGGGTACCAACCCAGACTGACATCTCAAGTCATTCCAGGATTAGGTCCATTCTCTCCCACTGAGGCCAGCCAAGACATCCCAGTTAGAGCAACAGCATCCACAGGTGCACATCTTTAGTCCCAGGACTCAGGAGAAAGAAGCAAGTGAATCTCTAAGTTTGAGGTCATCTCTGTTCAACCCCTCGAACCCATAGTAGAAGGAGAGAACCAACTCCTGAAAGTTATATTCTTATGTCCACATGTATGCCATGGTATGCATGTTCCTGCAGACAACAAAAAGAATAATTAATAGAAATAATCTATCAACCTAAGGTAATAATAAACAAGATGATGAGTATGCAATCATAAATAAGCTCAAGCCTGGTCCTCTACATGGTATGAAGAAAGGGGTTTTACAATCCATTGGGAAGGAGAGCACACCATGAGCCAGCACCCAGAGGCCCCAGTAAAGGAACCATTGCAGTAAGAAGAGATCACCTGAAGGACTGTTCTTAGAAGAAATGAGATTTTTTCCATCTTAGTGTCAAGAGAAAACGTGAGCATGAACTGCTGAGCTGGACAGGAGATGTTTCAGAGAAAAAATGGCCCAGGGGATAGGGAAGGAGATGCTCTACACAGGCCCGATGAGAGTCAAGATCCTCAATAACCCTCAGATCCAAGAAGACCAAGGAGGAAGTACAAAAATCACCTCTTGTGGAATTTGTACTAATTACACATTTTCCGAGGCAGAGTAAAGTTTAGCAGTGTCCTCGAGTGAGTGCGTGGATGCACAGCCCGGGGGCAGGTGTCTTGGGGACCACCGGCTAGGCCTGTCACAGGGTGGCAGGGCTTCCTGCCTACCCCACCCCCAACCTTGCTGCCCAAGGGCAGCTCTCCTTCAATCTTCTCCCTTCCGACCTAACCAGTTTCAGTGCCAGCAGGAAACCTTTGGGTCTCCCCAGCAATCTGCTTACAGTGAGCCTGTGATTAACCTCATTAACGCCTGTGTTTACCACAGTCGCCATCAGTGCTCAGCATTACTCAGAACCCTTAGGAAACAGCAGGGTAGACATCACCCCGTTGGCAGCCCCCCCCCACCCCCCCGCCTCTGGGCATTCCAAAGGTCTGGCGCCTTCATCATCACCTAAACACACTGGAAATGAGATGAACATATAGAATTCTTCCCATCTTGAGTACCTGAAAGATTACTCAGAAGATTACAGTCCAGGGGGTAAACATGAGCTAGGCATTCCTCTGGGAAGAGTTCACCCATGCCCCTGAGGGGAAAAATACAGCTTTTCTAGAAAAGCACACGGCAGAGCTCAGAACTGGGGCAATCAGAATAGCTGGCCCCCAGCTGCCTCCCAGAAACTAATTAATGCTGTGGATATAGCCTGCTAATTATTTTCAGGATTACTGCCATCTCCAGTGGCCCCACTGGAGGCCCATGGCCTTTACAAGGTCTTCCCTGATACTGGTGGCACATTGCTTTCCTCTCCTGGGATGGGTAATTTCATCAGAGTCAGTGCATACAATTGAAAATCTACTCACCCCAAATGAGTTCTTACTGTTTATCTAAACTCCAAGAGCTATGCCTACTCCAAGTGCCAACGTCATGAGCACTGGAAACATGATTTCTGGACCAGACAGGTTTCAGCCTGATATCCAGAGACTTCCCAGGGACTGTCTGTGTGTGGACAGAATGTAATAAGGCTGTGTCTGATTGGTTAAAAAAAAAAAAATCACATCAAAAAACCTACATCTTCACCTCGACTCACTTTGAATAACCACCAGTCATATATGCTAGCAGTCGAATCCTGTTTCTGCAGGGTTGACCCTGCCTGCAATTTTCCTCAAGGATATAACTTTGTCACATTCTCTGTAGACTGCCTTAAAATACCGTTCATGCTCCTCACTAACTCCTAGTTAATGGAGCTTATTAGACCCTATCAAAATAATTTTATGCATTTATCATAAGGTATCCACATTAATTTCTTACAAATATGTTTGTTATAAATAGGTATATATATCCTTTATTTCTTATCATTTTCCTTTATAATTTTGTCCATTTTGTATATTTATTAAAAGCACATCTGTGAGAAGGTGGTCTATGACAGCAAGTTCTCAGTAACTCTTTGTTTCTTTACTTTTTAAAAATAAAATATAGGACAAATGAGGTGGCTCAGTGGGTAAGGCTTGCCACCAAGACTATCCAGACAGACATTACTGTGGATTCGAGCAAGTGCTGGCTGACAGGAGCTTGATATAGCTGTCTCCTGAGAGGCTCTGACAGTGCCCGACTAATACAGAAGTAGAGGCTCACAGCCATCCATTGGACTGAGTACAGGGTTCCCAATGAAGGAGTCAGAGAAAGGACCAATGGAGTGGAAGGGTTTGCAGCCCCTTAGGATGAACAACAATATGAACTAACTAGTACTCTCAGAGCTCCCAGGGACTAAACCACCAACCAGAGAGTACACATAGTGGGACTCATGGCTCCAGCTTCACATGTACCAGAGGATGGCTAAGTCAGTCATCAATGGGAGGAGAGGCCCTTGGCCCTATGAAGGTTCTATGCCCCAGTGTAGGGGAATGCCAGGGCCAGGAAGCAGGAGGGGGTGGGTTGGTGAGCAGGGGGAGGGAACAGGGGTTTTGTTTTGTTTTTGTTTATCTTTATTTTTTTTAATTTTTTAAATTGTTTTCCAGGGGGAAACTGGGAAAGGAGATATCATATGACATGTAAATAAAGAAAATATCTAATAAAAGTAATATATAGGGCAAATGAGGTGGCCCAGTGGGTAAGGCGCCACCAAGACTGATGACCTAGGTCCCATTTGCTTGAAGGTGAGAACCAATGCCCAAAAGCTGTGTTCTGACTACTATACATGTTCTAAAACAATTCATGTACCACAGCATCTCTCTGCCATGTACAAAATAAATAAATACATGTGATAAAAACATTATCTATGCAAAACACAGCTCTCACCTCCAAGAGAGTAAGAAATAGTTTGTTATTGAGCCAAATAGGAAAGGGCTTGGAACAGACTCAGGTTGTCTGGAACAACATATCTACTGTGGAAATAGCCACATGAGATTTGGTTAGCCAAGGAACTAAAGAAAGCCATAAGACAAGGCATTGATCAACATTGGTAGAGACCACAAGTAGGCAGGGTACAGCCAAGAGAAGTCACTACAGGTTTAGGATGCAGCCTATGGCTATTTTTTGTTCTTGGAAGCTGGTGATCTACACTGAATACATGACAAAGGCTTTAACCTGATAGTTAAAAGGGTGTTAGGTCAGGCACAGGTGTGAACAATGAACTGCTACTGAGAGGAGCAAGGCTAGTCCAGGATAGCTTGACTGTAGACTCCAACATTCTACTTCTGAGCACATTCGTCCACTTGTCTCTCACCTTTTGACTACTCAGCTTTTAAATGTTTCTGTCCCTTTTCTGCTCTGAACATTTCAGGTTCTCATTTTCTATCACTGTCCCTTCTACAAGCAATACCCATTCCTGTGGCCAGGGAAGAAGATTCCGGCACCCTGGGCAAACACCACGAGCGTGCAAAAACTGATCCTCTTCCTGGAGACCACCCTGAGTGAGCGAGCCCCACGTGGGGCCTTCCATGTCTCCCAGGCTATCCTCACCCCAAGAGTGAAGACAATTGCCCGAGGCCTGGTGGGGGGCCTCAAGAATACACTAGTTCACAGGTAAGAGGTGCCTCCTACCCCACAGCTAGGGTTTGCGTTATTCATTTATGGTGGTAGCTGGTTGTTTGTTTGGTTTGGTTGATTGATTGGGTGGTGGGGTTGATTGCTTGATTAGTTGACTTCTTGATACAGTTTCAGCTGGCCTTGAACTCACAATCTTCCTGTCTTTCCTTCCCTGATACTGGAATTACAGGTTTACATACTTAGTGCTATCCCCCAGAAGAAGTTTGAACACACATACAATCTCTCTGTCTCTCTGTCTCTCTCTGTCTCTCTCTGTCTCTCTCTCTGTCTTTCTCTGTCTCTCTGTCTCTGTCTTTCTGTCTCTCTCTGTCTCTGTCTGTCTCTCTGTCTCTCACTGTCTCTCTCTCTCTCTCTGTCTTTCTCTGTCTCTCTGTCTCTGTCTCTCTGTCTCTCTCTGTCTCTGTCTGTCTCTCTGTCTCTCACTGTCTCTCTCTCTCTCTGTCTTTCTCTGTCTCTCTGTCTCTGTCTCTCTGTCTCTCTCTGTCTCTCTCTGTCTCTGTCTCTGTCTCTGTCTCTCTCTCTCTCTCTCTCTCTCTCACACACACACACACACACACACACTCACACACTCCTTAGGCTGTGGAGATACCTCAATTAGTAAAGTTCTTCTCTTACAACCATGAAGATCTGATTTTTTTTTCCCCTGCAAAAACAATCCAGAGCACAGTGAGCCCTTGTGATCCCAGCAACCAACACTGGAGAAGCAGAGACAGCTGGATGCCTGAGGCTAACTGTCTGACAAACCTAACGTAAGTTAGGCCAAGTTCCAGGCCAGTAAGAGACTCAGATGGATTCTGTCTGAAGAATGAGCCATGGCTGTCTTCTTGCCTCCCACACAAGCACATACACATGTACCTACACACATCACACACACACACACACACACACACACACCATTTGTATTAATTTAATTCTGAATAAACAACAGTAAAACTTTGAGAATTATAAAAAAAATCATAAAACACATTATTTTGAAAAGCGGTGGATTCTAGGTATAGTGTACGAATAGAATCCTTCAACACTTTGCTAAAATATTTGTATTATTCCATAAATACGTACTATATTTTGATACTCTGACAAGCTCTCAGAGCCAATGTCACTGAATGGCT
>NW_022196894.1:43785133-43800443 GCF_008632895.1 Mastomys coucha | reverse complement strand
AATGACACACACCCATGGTGACCCTCTTACTACCCACACAGCTGACTGAGATACTCACTGTTTAAGAAGCCTTAAGTACAGGCTGCTGTATGGTCAGCAAGAGATTTGTTCTGCTGCAAGATGGTCCTCCAGGGATTTGTTCTTTCTTCTTTGGTGACCATGAGTCTTGAGTTACCATGTCACAGCCTCAAATACTTCCTTGGAATAGAACTAGGCCTGATATACAGATACCGAAGGATGATACTCTCGCATGAGTATCTCATACTAGATATACTCTAGTAGGAGACAATATTCTTTGTCCTAGGCACCAGTGAAGGATGGATAAAGGATGTCAAGAAAGCATATTACATGTATATGCACATTTGGGTATATATGTAGACTGTGTAGGTATGTATGTGTGTATGTGTATATGTATGTGTACATGTCTGGGTATAATGTCTATGCCCATATATGTATATGATATATGTGTATATAAAGGGATATTATAAATACACTTTTCAGTAGGCTATCCTTTGTAATACAGGTTGAAGAAACTAATGTATTTAGATTTTTTAAAAATGATATTTATAAGAATCTGTTTAGTTCTTGAGTTCTGGGTGGTGACTAGAATTTGGATAGTGAAAGCTGTGTTCAGTCACATCACATGCCTAGTCAGCCTCATGCCCTGTCACATGGCAGTCACATGACCAGTCAGACGCATGCCCAGTCACATGACCAGTCCATCACGTGTCCAGTCAGTCCCATGTCCAATCTGTCACATGCCCAGTCACACTCATTTGGTTCTGAGTTTGAGAGCATGACTTCAGATAATAACCATGTTCTTAGTCAGGAGTTTAAAAGGCAAGCAACATCTGTGCCCTTCCTTTGTGCTGAGAACTCCTGATGATGTCAACCACGGACAGAACCAGAGGCTACTTTCCATGCAGCCCTTCTAAGTCTCAACAGAATTAGCCATATTCAGCTGAAAACAAAGAAGCTCATGGGCTGGCCATGGTGCTGCACACCTGCAATCCCCAGCATTTAGAAAGCTGAGGCAAGGGTGTTGTGAGTTCAAAGCCAAGAAAAGCTTGGCTAGGCTAAATGGTAGCACTCTCTGGGGACAAAGGTATGGTATAGAGAAACCCTATCTGTAGCCCAGGGTGGTCTCAAACTGACTGATTACAGTCCTCATGACACAGTCTCCAGGAGTGTTAGGTTTATAAGTGTGAGCTACCATGGCTGGCAACAAGCAAACCAAATTAAATGAAATCAAAACAAACAACATCAATCCAGTGTGGTCTCTCTTAAAAGGACCTAGAATTATGCATTTTCTTTTTTATATATGTTCAGGTTCCTATTCCATTTTTCTCATTCTTTTAGTAAATTTGTAGCTTAACATTATTTCCTCATTCAATCAAGTGAAGTTTTCTGTATGTCAAGAAAAACAGAAAGAGTACCTGGGAAGAGGCAGATGGCGAGACACAGAGGAATCCTGTAGCCTTGGTTCCAGAGTCTTTCAGCAGAATCTAACAGGAACATTTCTATACCTGAGTGAAGACTGGCCCACTGCAAATCTGTGTGGGCAGCTAAGAGAGGCTATTTCACATGAAGGATGGATAGGTCCTTTATTCTGAATAAAAGGTGCCCTTTTGCCAATGCTTTTACTTGATTCTTAAACCCAGGCCAGTGTTTTGAAGTGGAGAAGGACTTCAAAACAACATCTAAGGCCCTTGTGGGTTCCCATGTAAGCTAAGTGATCCAGCACTACAGATTACAGCCAAGATTACAGCCCCTGTGAAAGCCAAGAGCCTGGCAGAACTGCTGGGCTTCTGTCTGTGTAGAACTGAGGGTCACTGCTGTGAGCAGAGAGGATGTCTGAGCTTAGTTTCTTAGTGTTTCTAGACCCGTGATTGAGCTAGTAGTACCTGGATCTGGTCAGTTCACATTGGTTGCAGCTGGCAACCCACCATACTCCTGCATACTCCTGTCGTCTTGTGGCTGATAAATTCCTGCCTCTCTGTTTAGTGGTCATGAAGATAGCATGAGAAAAAAACGCAAGGTCTCCCATCTGGTAGTGAGAATGTGGCCCTTAAATGAGTAGCTCTCTTGGCATCCTAGCCCTTCATGGTCATGGGAGTATTAGGAATGTGATCCTACATTCCTGTACCTACACATTGGTGGGAGAGGAGCATGGTTCTGGTTAGGAGTCTGTTCTCTAGTGCCAGCAAATCACATGACTGTCATTTCACCACTGAGTAATCATGGGCTCTTGCCCTGAACATGACCCTTGAAGTACTGTCTGTACTGGACAACTGTACAGGGGTGCTACATAGCTTATTCCAAGCACTGATCAACAGCTCAAACCCATGGAAGACCCAGTGTGTCTTCCTACTGGTGACCAGGTAGTTTTCTTGGTGGGAAGCTAATCCCCAGCTTTCAGGTGCACTTCGAACATGAGAATCTGTTGTTCACTTTGGTTCATCATCCTGGAAGGAAGCCACAAACATATATAGGCAATTCAGACAGGATTTCTGTTGTAGTTTTCCTCAGATTGGAAGGCACCTAATCCATAGTACTCACAGTGAGTCAGGATGCAGCCAGGAGGCCTGGAGTTGAAGCCTGTAGGGTCCCTACTAATGTCACTGAATTATGTTCCCTCTCTTCAAATCCTTGTATTAAAATAATCATCCAACCAGGTGTGGCGGTGCATACCTTTAGACCTAGCACTCCAGAGGCAGAGGTAGATAGATCTTTGTGAGTTCAAGACCACCCAGACTGAGCTCCTCCTTCAAATAGAATAAAACCTTAATCTGAAGGTGAGTAAATTTAGAGAAATTGCATTTTAAGGCGGGAATTAAGTTAAAAGGCCATTACAGTGGGTTCTAACCTACTCACACTGAAGTCCAAAGGTAACTTAAACCCAGAGACAATGGAAGCATTGCAGCATAAGCCTGTAATCCCAGCACTCACGCAGAGGAGGGGACAGGCAAGGTCATCTTTGAAAATGTAATATGATCTCCAAAAAGCAAACAAGTCTCATGACAGGAATATGTATGTACATACAGAGAAAATGACACATAGGGTGCTGGGGGGAGGGCGTGATGAGGAGGAAATCTTCTGTAAGCCGAGAATAAGGGCTTCACAGAAAGTTCAGCACAGTAGCATCTTAACCTTGAGCTTGCAGCCCCTAGAACAGGGGAAAATAACCCCAGTTCTTTGAAGTCAGCAGTGTATGTGTTGTTATGACAGCATAAGTGAGCTAACACAGTCCCCTGGACAATGGGGTGTCCCCCACAAGTTCTTGAGGTCTCTGAGATGAGCTTTTCTTTACCACTTAAACTGGAAAGTATGGATTTATAGTCTGCAAAGGGTCAGGGCTGTCTCTAGGTGTCAAGGATTATTTCCCCAGAATGACCAGCAGATGGCAGAGGAACTCCAAACATAGCCTCTGACCAGGGATCCTTTGAATCCCTAAAAGTAAAAGGCTCACTACTACTGTGTCCTTCCTGCAGACTGCTGTGAAATGCTGGCCTTTGTCTTTAGAGTTCTATGTTCTTCAGCCCCTCTCAACACTTTGTTGTGTGGATATATAAGGGATTTCCTATCCCTACTCCCCCAAGTGTTTCTCTCTCTACCTTTTTACTCTTTTTGTTTATGATCCCCTTCCTTTGCCAACTACATACTGCTCTAAGCAGCCATTGCTCTGAACACTTTCCATATACTACCTTTCTGATTCATCCTGTTTCACAGGGAAGAGTAGCTGAGGGACATGGAATTTTAGTAAATTAAGGTCTTCAAGAGTCCCAGCTAAAAATAGAAGGACTTTTGTCAGTCACAACCAGCTAATACAATAAAAAACAAAAAAGTGAATTGATCAATTGATCAATAAGACTAGTTCAGTCCATGACAGAGTAGTCTTCGCTGACTGAAAGAAGGGCTGAGGTCTTAACATCTCTCTCTCTCTAGAAGACCAAGAAATGAGGGCGCATCATGGTAGAGCAAGGGCAGCTTCAGCGGAGGATAGAAATGGGGATGGGGACACATCCAGAGAGAGCATGAGGAACACAGGAGAGGAGACCATGGATGTAGCTAGGGCACATCTGACCCAAAGGATTCCTAGACGTGCAATAATCAACTGTAGGCCAGTTTCTACCTCCATTTGCTGGGGATTTAGTGAGCTGTGTTTACCATGAGGCAAGACAGCCAGTGGCCTTGACTGCTCTTCTCCTCCTCTGTGGTTCCTCACACTTTGGTCACATTGGATTGAAAGCATCATTTACGTCATGAGCTCTGAGTCTCTGTCACACCGGAAATCTTCTGTTTATAAAATAACCCCAGCCACTGTATTCAAGAGACAGCTGATTAAATATTAATCTATTAAAGAGCCATGAACGGTACTAGGATAACTATCTCTGTGGAAAATGAACCCTGGCCTTTTGTAAAAATTAACTGCTGTTGTTTTAAAAAAGTAAAATAAAGGTGAATCCCCTGAAGTTTTTAGAAAGAAATGTAAAAGGAAATCTTTGTGAATTGGAAATGAATGTCTTTCTTAAGCAGATCACAGAAATTAAAAAAAAAAAAATGATGAAGGACTAGAGGGATGGCCAGGAGTTAGAAGCACTCACTGGAGAGGTGGCTAAGCCAAAAACACAAGTTCAGGTCTCAGCCTGTAACTTCAGCTCCAGGGGATCCAACTCACTCTTCTAGATTCTGTGAACACCTCTGCAAACACATACACAAACATAAGGACACATACACACACATCTACACACACATGTGAATGCCCTCCTAAGGACACATCTACATAAATAAATCTTTTTAAAGGAAAAAGATAACAAATTGTACTCCATCAAAATTAAGGAACCCAGGCTTATCAAAATGTTTTGTTGAGAAAAATAAAAGGCAGGCTACAAGGTAGAAGAAATATTTGCCAAATATATCTGACAAAAGACTAGTATCCCGGATGTAAAAATGACTTCTAAAATTTAACATTTAAAAGAACAAAGAGGGAATAATATCAAGCCATAGTGTATAACTCTCAGGGAACAAATACTAAAATGTAAAAGAATAAAAAATGATTAAAAACTAAGTAGAATTGTTAAAATGATGAATGCATCAATACTTGCAAGGAAAAGGTACACAAGTCCAGTATGCATTCTCGGCAATCCTCCTGCCTCAACCTTCCATGGGCTAGGATCACAGGCATGCATGAGTCACCACCCTTGGTTTAGAATGACTAGATTTCAAAATACTAGTGGGACCAATTTTTAAGACGAACGTTAACTATCCGGAGCTTTCTGGTTCTGTTGGTGGAATGGTAAAGTAGAATGACCCCCTTGAGGAAAGCTCTGGCAGTTTCTTATAAAACTAAATATAAATAAACCCTATCATAGACCGGTTTTGTCCCTTGATTTTTATCCAAGTAAAACAAAAGATGATGCCTATAAAAAGACTCATAAAAGAATGCCCATAATCGTTTATTCATAATGACTGCAAATTAAAAACAGTCAGTATACCTATCAATAGGAAAATGGATAGGCTACGTCGTATTCATACAGAAGGACGGTGATTCACTGATAGATAGGTGGCAAGCAAAACAGTAAAATATCAGTGGCAAAAGATAGGAGTGGGTCCATTTACTATAAAACTTCTTTCAATTTGCCATATGTTTGAAATGTTTTACGAGGAACCCTGACAATAGAGGACTGTTGGACTAGGTGTTCCAAGGTCCTGTTAATGTGGCTGTCTATTTGATGCTAGAAGCGAATAGTTGTTTGCATAAGAGAAACCTTGGGGAAGGTGGAAGGCTGATCCATATGCATGGAGATATAAGGCTTCTGTGTTTCTGACATACGTTTTGTAGTGACAGAAATGGCTCATTTCCTTTTGGGCAGTTGTCACTCTAACCCCGACTGTCTGTCTGTCCTCTTTTCACCCAACCCTTCCTCTGCATAGGAATCTCCCTGCCATTCTTGACTGGGTGAAGACTCAAAAGCCTGGAGCCATGGGTGTCAACATCATCACATCTGACTTCGTGGACCTGATAGACTTTGCCACTACTGTGATTGAGTTGAACGACCTTCTAGAGGATCGAGCTCTGACTAAGTGTTGAATTCATGCTTTGTTTAATTTGATGTTGAGGTTGTTGATCCAAGGTAGGATTTTTTTTTGAGGGTTCTAGGAAAGATGGCTCACTCCTAGGCACTCATGGGGAAGTGAGGAAGAGAAAGAAGGCCCTCTCCCTTTCCTCACATAGCCATTTGGATTTTTAAACAATAATCTAAGGGTTTTCATTGCATTTTCCCCAAATGAGACTTTTACAAACTTAAGCCTACGAGAAGAATGTATATTTCCTATGGTTAACATCATGATCTCCCCAGTGGCTTGTTCCATGGAAGCATCCTTTTCAGGTTCTGTGGGCTATGCAACGTATTAATTGGCCCAGCTTCCTGCCGTCTTCTGGGATGGTTTGAGCCTGTGTGAAGACTAAATCAGAAAGGCATTCCTGGTCAGAAGAATAGCACATGCAAGCAAGGAAGTCCCCGCAATCAGCCCAGAGCTCTAAGGAGCTCCTAGGGAGCAAGAACCAGGTCTCTCACGAACTGTACAGAACCACCACTTTTCTGTGAGAGCAAGATATGTTTATTATCACAGTGCTCAGCCACAGGCTAGCTCTACATATCTTGGACTGGAAGTGGGCACTTTGGTTCTTCATATAAACAGTGCGCACTACCTTTAATGTCAGAAATAAAGTATTATCTTATTTTAACATATTTTGGGCCCTATCTTTAAGATGAAAGAAACAGATGGTTCTAATCAGTCTTTTATGTGAGGGCCCAATACACACGGAACATGCATGTTTGTTGCATGCCAGACTTCTTTGATTTAGTTCTGTAGCTTTCTCCCCAAATGACTATCAGGCAAGTACCTGCATCATTTTGGCAAAGTCCTCCTTGGAGCAAGGTCTTCAAGCCAGATAGCAGAATTCTATTGTATGGTTATCTGTCTGGGACCTGGTCTGCTGCATGACACAATGCTTGTTTTTGACACCGTGGAGGCTGACACAGGATGCGTGGGAACGTGCAATGGAATTAAAGGACGACGTTTCAAGTGGGTTTGGAGACAGTCTGCAACTCCTTGCAAACAAGACTACCTCGGGGACATTTAGCATGACTCGTATGTCATCAAGTGAGGGAAAAAAAGCAATGCTGGACATTTCTGCTTGTTTTTCCATTTGGACTATTTTCTGTGGGTTGTTCTGCCAACTGCCTTTGCATGAGGGCTTGGAGACACAAGGGGAATTTTTTTTTTTAATTGATAAGAGGTGCTTTTGATTGATAAGAGCCCTCTTTTGTTTTATTTGCTTTGGTTTTGTATTTATTGATTTATTTATTCATAGAGTAAGGATCTGCGGTGTTCCTTGCCTGAAGAACACTCACAGATGCTTCCTGGACTTTTCCTACCCAGGACGCTGCTGTGGTCATCCACTCATGCACTGTGTGGTGCATCTCAGGGGCCGTGAGTGACCTCGTAACTTTGCTATGGATGCCCTACCCCACCCTAATCTCGCTGAGGACAATGTATAGGTGTGGATGTGATCCAGACCTAGGAAGCTACTGCCAAAGGCATGCACAGGGACAGATGTGAAATGGTCACGAGAAACTAACTACACAGGCACTTCTGTGAGAGCGTTGGCAAGAGAACTGGGATTCATGGCTGAGCACATACGTTCGTGAGTGCGATTTGCTAACCTTCAGCCCTATTTGAGAATCCCTAAGGAGGTGTCAGATTCCACACTCCTAAGGAGGAATATCAACAGGCAGTCTCGGGTGGGGAGGTGCATTTACAGAGATGGCTAGACCTTCTTCTAGTACTTCTCACATCTCTCCCTTTGATTGCCTTCAGTTGGGCAAGCTGACTGCCCTGGGGATATCTTGGGTGAGCTATTGAAAACATGCATGCCCCTAATGGCTGATCATCTGACCTTTCTTTCTCTAAAGTAATTTAGGCCTTGACTTCTCACTTCTATAGTTCATGGAGGCTACAGCACAAATGCCTCTGAGAAAACCTGATTTAACTTCTCCAGTTCTGGAGTTTGAATCCTGCCCAGAGGTGGCTTCTGGAATGTTCTTGTCAAATTTGGCAGAGCCTTCTCTCGTTGCAACTTCCTCGTTGCGTAGGAGTGCATACACTCATCATCTTAATTTTCCTTCAGTTGTGATGCTGAGCTCTACAGAGAGACTCCCTAAACCTTAGTCTGCCCTCAGGAGTTTACTTTTTTTACTTTTTTTTTTTTATATTGTTGCATTATGTTTTGGTTTTGGTTTTAATTATCAGCTAGTTTCAAGGGACTAGATCATGCCCTTCTGTTAACCCTTTGTTACTTGGCGAAGAGATAAAGAGGCAAGAGGAGAGTCATTCTGCTCTGCTTTCCTTGCCCCTCAGCTCTGTCCAGGTGCTTGGTGCTATGGAGCCTGGTGTGTCAGCAGGTGTCTGCACTGCATGGATACCAGTTTCACTTGAAGGCTACAGACTGTTCAGTGAACTGTTTACTTCGTTTTCTCCCTTTCTTCTTAAATACACAGTTGTATTTCACTTCTGACATTTAAGTACACCTCAGTGTTTGCATGAGGCACCATCATAACACAGAAGCACAGAACACTTCCAAGGCCACGTGGATGGGCCCCTTCTCCCTCAGTGAGTGCATGGATGGATGTAAGCTTACCAGCTCATCCATGTGGCGTACATTAGGGTCCCAGCCTTGCTGTTATTCTGAAAGTCTGAGAGGTAGGGAGAGGATTATTCACAATTCCTCCCAGGAATTACTTCAATCTCTGCCCCAAGAAAAGGCTTCCAATGTTGTAAGAGGCTGCATGTATTTTGTGCCTTGAAGACAGGCAGAAATTTCAAGTGAGTTAGACAGAGAGAAAAATAGAGCGAGGGCCCCAGGGCTCATTCTGCCATAGTTACAAGTTAGAGTTCTGACCCAAATATATCACATGCTTTCTAAAATCCAGGGAGTCATTCAGATTTAAGAAAAAAAAAAAAAGACTCTCACAGTTGTTCAGAATCAACTTCAAGAGCAGCTAAAATGCTGCTTGGTTAACTTTGTTTGGGTTCATTTCTGTTTGGAAATTTAACTGGGTTCTTCATGAACTCTATGCACCATCCCAACACAGTCATATTTCCTTGATGGCCAGGCCTAGATGGCCTAGGTCTCTGTGGGTCAGAACGGTGTCTCAGGGCTTGAACACTGAGTTTATCAGAAGTTCCAAGTATGTTATGGATGGAGACAATTTTCTTAGGATTGAACAGAGAGGTCAAGATGGATGTGGTGTAAGAGATTTGTGAGTGTTTGAGGATTTGGTCTGAGATCATGGCAGATCTTAGAAGTCATGCAAAAAAAAAAAAAGTGCTTATATTTGCTGCATAAGATTTGATAGTCACTGTTTTCTCTAGTGCTGGGTCCAGACCCTGAATTTCTTAGAACCGTTAATTTAGAGTTTAGGGTTCAAATCCAACATTTTATATACATGCAAAGAAAAGCACAAGATCTGAGCAGAGATACTGACAGACCTTAAGAATCCCAGATTTTTCATAGCCTCATGTTCACATCTGAAATTTTATGCTTCTATCCAGGAAGGTGAAGAATTCTGAGATTAAATGAAGCTTTCTGATGTGTCCGGATATTTCCTTTTTTTTTTCCCCAGTGGTTAGGGTTAGGGTTAAGTTCAGGGGTTGGTTAGGGTTAGATCTCACCAGGAGGAAGCATTTCCAAAGAGACATGATACAGCACCCCCCCCCCACCCCCGTGAGCACAAAGTGAAAGATAGAAACTCAGAAGAAATCCAGGCTGAAAGGAAATTGCTATTTCCTCTGAGAAGCAAAAGGACTACAAGCTGACATCATTACAGAGGTTTTATGATGTCTTTGATTGTTATGTTCTGGGACATAGAACTGGCTAATGAATGTGCCACAGCCAGGAGATCTCCCATACCTGAGCAACTGGTCCTGGGATAACTTGTCATTGGTTCTTTCATCTTTAATAATGATGCAAATCTCAAATGGATGGTTCTTAAAATATATGAGATCCTAGGGCTCAGCCTAAATGCCTTGTAGTCCATGTATGTACCCTTAGCATGAGTCTTCCTTTTGTGCACACGTGCAAAGAATACGGTTAGACTCATGCAAGAGTGTGGTACAGGCTGATAGAATTTGACAATGTGTTATTCCTTCTGGAGTCTAAGTAATGTGTGAGGCTCACTGAAATCTGCCAAAATGTACATGGGCCCCTGAGAGATGGGCCTTCTCTAGAGGAAACAGTAGGACATTGAGACTATCAAACATCCAAGTTGACAGGAAGCCCAATTGGTGCAGCATAGAAGGGCATGGATGTCCCTGTAGATTTCATTAGCTGTCTAGCGCATCTTAACCCTCTTCCACAGCTGCTTCCTCGTAGGTGATACCATGGTCTCATTACTCAGTAGTGTCCCCTTGGGACACAGGGAGAGTGGATTGATTGAATAAGAAGTGGTGTCAATATAAACTTCCCCTCAATTCCAGATGGTTCTAATCAGCTTGTTACTGCCCCAGGAGACCTCCTATGTCCACAGCCTTTGGATTCCCCAGCTTCCTGCTACACACACTGACACTAATGGCCATATGTCTGAGCTAGCCTAACTCTGAAACAACCCTACAATGATGCGATGGATTCTTTTTTTTATTTTTAAGAGAATACTCTAAGATAAGGATCTTCTGCTTTAGATAGTGCTTTAGCATCAAACCCAGCAAACTTGTCCTTAAAAATTATCAAACCCACTTTAAAACAAAATAGTTTGAATAAGGTAATTCCCTCCTCTCTTTGGGGGAATTCAGAAGCACATCTGTTGAGGCAACTGCATCAACAATCCCGAGGCATCTTTGGATCATCCTTTCCCATTCCCTTCATAGAATACTACTTTCCCCTCTTGTCGATAGCATCTCCATCATCCACCAATGATTGCATCACAAGATGCTGACGGAGAGCACACTCTGACCATGGTGGTGGCTGCTCTTTACCCTTCTCCAATGCATTATTCTGCCTTCTGCTCCCATCCAGTCATTAGAACTATGCTTAGTTAGAGCCCTGCCATTGGGACCAATGTTTAATTCATATAGCACAGGCTTGCTCACAGTGTTAAGTTCACTAAGAAGCATAGCACTTTGAAAATTCATACAGGCCTTTGGCAGCTCCATGTAGTTGCGATGTCACACCTGTTGTTGGTTTATAGCCCTAATAATATGTCAATTATAGATCTATAGTATCAAGATGATAACTCTTAGATCATGTTCTAGAAATAATAATACCTTGCTGCTATTAATTATCACAACAGTATGAATCAGTATTAAATGCAGGTTGTGTATGCATTATTTATATTATGTACATACCAACTGTAATACTTAGCATCCCGGATCAGTAATTTAAAATTACAGATATTGTCATAGTAAAAATAAGTCTTGGTCAGTTCAGATTATTTGTGTATCTGATAAATGCTGTAATGGAGATTATATTTTGTCTTCTAGTCATTAATTTACACTGCAATGCATGTGGTTTGCTAAACTTAAGAAATAATAATCAGTTTTACCAATTTTAAGGTTAGGGATAAGATTGTGCATATATGCTACTTGACACTCTGAGATGTATCTTGTGGCCTGATTGTCAATGTCATATACACTTCACCTGCCTTCTTTCCCTCTAGGAAGTAATTGTTGAATTGTATCTCTTCTTTCTTGAAACCTGGATTAAGTCACTTGATTCATCCTAAACTATTGTGAAGCCACAGTACCTCATTTTATCTGTGAAAAAAAAAAAAAAGGTCTGACTATATGATGTGTTTCCTTGTATTTGATTTGAGCCAGTTCACAAGGTTTAAACTTAGTAATAAACGTGAATCTTTAATAGCCATGTGTCCTTGGTTTGAATAAATATTCGTTTACTGACCTACATCTAACTTTGTTTTAAAGAGCTGAAGATTTGGTATCAAGAGGAGTCGCCTAAACCTCTCTGCAGGCTCTGGGATGGGCAGTGTGTGGAATGTGTACAGTGTCACATCTACCACGCTTCTCCAAGCTCCATCCTTAGCACTTCAACCTTCCTGCTACAGTCAGCCCAGACCTTAGTGACAGCCATAGTCCCACTTGATCACCATCTCTGCCTCACCCTAATTTGAATGATTACCGATGCGAAACTCCTCAGAGGTGACCTAGCCATGCACATGATGAATAAATACGACTAATCCGATCTTTCTGCTGCAGTGGAGATTGCAATGTTGTCTTCTCATAATTATTTTTTTATTTTTTTTTAAAGATTTATTTATTATTATATGTAAGAACGCTGCTGCTGTTTTCAGATACACCAGAAGAGGGCTTGAAATCTCATTATGGATGGTTGTGAGCCACCATGTGGTTGCTGGGATTTGAACTCAGGACCTTCGGAAGAGCAGTTGGTGCTCTTAACCGCTGAGCCATCTCACCAGCCCTCGTAATTATTTTTAATGTGGTATCTAGATCTATTTTTATGTCCTCAAATGCACTCCCCACTTTTTTTTTGCCTTGTGCATTTCAAAAATAATGAGTTGTTATAAAAATCAATTTAGCAGAGATTAAATTAATTCTGAGTAAGAGTGCATCTCATGAAGTCAGGTGCTGGAGAAGTCATTTGGAATGACAGTATGTCTGTTAAAGCTGCCTCTCTGATTTAAGAGTGATGCCATGGTAAGAATTCTCGGTCCGTATCTAGGTGTCGCTTTTATGAGTCTATCACACCTAGCCAGCTCTCATGTGCATCACAGTCAGTGAATCAGTGAATCCCTTAAAAAACAAACAAACAAAAAAAACTAGTATTCATATATAATGTATGACGCAATGAAATGCCAGGTTTCATCACTGTAATCTCATGTATGTGGTATTCTATGACCAGGCCCAAAGACAATCAAACTAGGTATGATCTGTGCCCCATTATGGCAAAGATATTGTTCTCCTTCTTCAAGTTCTGAGCAGGCCTTTGGTGGAGGCACTGCTTTTCTGACAAAGAAGCTCTCGTGTTATGTATGGACTCTGTAATTCCTAACCACAGATTAACTTATCCTGTTACCACCAGGCGATCAACAGAGCATGCAGGGACCAAAAGTTCCATATGAATTCCACCACCTCCCATCTATGTGGCTGTAGGCTAAGTCTGTAGCTGTAAACGTACAGATTGTGGCAGAGCTCAATAAACAGTAACAGCTACTTCTGCTAGAGGTGTGGCTTTGCGCCTACACTCTCTAACTAGCACCATGTGTTTAACACAGTTGCTCGATCACGTGCACGTTGACGGAATGATTTGGCAGGAAGTAATTACTGAGACAGAAGAGAGAGCTTCAGTGTGGTCCACACATGGGGCTTTACAGCAAAAGGTCTGGATGAGTCTGGGTACCTAGACTTTGGTCATACTTTTTCTTCCCCACCCCAATCGGAAGGGAGGTCAATGGAAAAGAAGTCAGTAGCATGTAAGGATTTACCATGTAAGGACTGGAGACAATGTCGTAAGAAGTAACCATCGTGTAGATGTACCACATTTTCTGTATCCATTCCTCTGTTGAGGGACATCTGAGTTGTATCCAGTTTCTGGCTATTATAAATAAGGCTGCTATGCACATAGTGGAACATGTGTACTTATTACATGTTGGAGCATCTTCTGGGTATATGCCCAGGAGTGGTATAGCTGGGACCTCTGGTAGTACTATGTCCAATTTCTGGAGGAACCGCCAAACTGATTTCCAGAGTGGTTGTACCAGCTTACAATCCCACCAGCAATGAAGGAGTGTTCCTCTTTCTCCACAACCTCACCAGCATCTGCTGTCACCTGAGATTTTTATCCTAGCCATTCTGACTGGTGTGAGATGGAATCTCAGAGTTGTTTTGATTTGCATTTCCCTGAAGACTAAGGATGTTGAACATTTCTTTAGGTGCTTCTCAAAATGTGGTACATCTACACAATGGAGTACTACTCAGCTATTAAAAACAATGAATTTATGAAATTCTTGGGGAAGTAGATGGACCTGGAGAATATCATCCTGGGTGAGGTAACCCAGTCACAAAAGAACACACATGGTATGCATTCTCTGATAAGTGGATATTAGCCTAGAAGATCGGAATATACAAAGTACAATTCACAAACCACAAGAAACTCAAGAAGAAGGAAGACCAAAGTATGGATACTTCTTCCTTCTTAAAAGGGGGAACAAAATACCCATGGAAGGATTTTCAGTCACAAACTATGGAGCAGAGACTGAAGGAAGGACAATCCAGAGACTGCTCCACCTGGGAATCCTTCCCATATTCAATCATCCAATCCAGACACTGTTGTGGATGCCAGCAAGTGCTGGCTGACAGGAGCCTGATATAGCTGTCTCCTGAGAGGCTCTGACAGTACCCAACTAATACAGAAGTAGAGGCTCACAGCCATCCATTGGACTGAGTGCAGGGTCCCCAATGAAGGAGCTAGAGAAAGAACCTAAGGAGCTGAAGGGTTTGCAGCCCCTTAGCACAAACAACAGTATGAACTAACTAGTACCCTCAGAGCTCTCAGGGAGTAAAACTCCAACCAAAGAGTACACATGGGGGAGGCAGGGACTCATGGCTCCAGCAGCATGGGTATAGCAGAGG
The DNA here is from genome assembly GCF_008632895.1 of Mastomys coucha. Classification (NCBI taxonomy): domain Eukaryota; kingdom Metazoa; phylum Chordata; class Mammalia; order Rodentia; family Muridae; genus Mastomys; species Mastomys coucha. The sequence goes on along the minus strand of NW_022196894.1, from coordinate 43,785,776 downwards.
ATGGCCAAGTCGGTCATCAATGGGAGGAGAGGCCCTTGGGCCTGTGAAGATTCTATAGGGGAATGCCAGGGCAGAGAAGTGGGAGAGGGTGGGGTGGTGAGCAGGGGAAGGGGCGGGGAAACAGGAGATTGTTTTAGTTTTGTTTTTTTTTTTAATTTTTATTTTTTTGTTTTTTTCTTATTTTATTTTATTTTATTTTTATTTTTCTTTTGGAGGGGAACCTGGGAAAGGAGATATTGTAAATAAAGAAAACACCTAATAAAAAATAATAATAAATTAAAAAAGAAGTAACCATCATCTGTAATTATACATTCAAGTACTGGAAATGGTGATTCTTTAGTTCTTAGGGTATATCTTATAAGGAATCATTAAAAATATGGGTTCTGGTGTATAAAAAGTTGTGATATTCCTATACCAAATATGCGTTGCTCAGACAGTGAGACTCACACTGCTGGTGACATATATAGTGATGTACAGTACATTGGTGAGCATGATTATATATTACATGGTGATCATCTCCTTAAGTAAAATGAATGCTGTTAACCCCTTAGTCAATTCCAATCAGTTAAGAGCAAAGTCTCAGCTGAGTAAGGAAATGTTTTTATCATCTGAAAAAGAAGAGGAAGAAGAAGAAGAAGAAGAA
>NW_022196894.1:43782243-43784983 GCF_008632895.1 Mastomys coucha | reverse complement strand
AAGAAGAAGAAGAAGAAGAAGAAGAAGAAGAAGAAGAAGAAGAAGAAGAAGAAGAAGAAGCTGTAGTATCCAGCTGACGTTTGATGTCAATTTGCTGGTGTTTATTTTGTGGTTGTCCTCTCTTTGTAGCAAGTGCTGTTTCAATAGTGATACAAGTTTCCCTTTCAAGATTGTTTTTAGCTTTTTGAAGAGCGTGATAGAAGAAGCTACAGGAACATGCTACATTTCTGACCCTTTCTAGATTTCCTTGAGTGGGGGACACAGCTGACACTGCCACGCACACATTTTACCCCAGATCTGAGCTCCACTGCCTTCTTGCACACTCTTTGCTCACTAAGTTCATAAGGGAGCTACTATGTGAGATAGAAAAACAGCTCTTTTTTTCAGAACTTCATATTTTTTTGTAGGCATCCATCTTCCACATTTAAAACAGTTCATGCCAAAAAGGAGAAAAGGCATTTGTGTCAACCCCACCCATGGCTACTCTGGGTAAATCCCGAATACAGAAAGCAAATCTCGCTTTTTCACCTTTGAAATTGATTGACTTTCTGTGAATCCCTGAGGTGAAGGTGCCTGAGAGTCCTGGATGTTTTGGTGTACGTGGGACATTTTTTTCCAAAAGGAATTCTAACCAGCTGCATGTTTTTGTTCCCCCCTACAAATCTGTTCCTTGTGACTAAAGGTACATTATTATTATTATTATTATTATTATTATTAGTAGTAGTAGTAGTAGTAGTAGTAGTAGTAGTAGTAGTAGTAGTAGTATTTTGAAGAATTGAAACCTTTCGATCTTGCAGAGAGTAAGATGTTGCAAACTAGGGACAGAGGCTGTATGCCTCAAACCTCACCCAGGACAGCCTGGACAGATGTCAGATCAGGATGTTTTCACAGCTGGCTGATGTTGGAGGGTAGCATCCAGCTTGGTGGAACCCAGAAGTGTTGGCTTCTGTCCATGAGCATCATGTGATAGAGACAGCCTTGGCGGTTGGGTAGCTTTTCATCTAAGCGGCCAGGCATCTAAACAATAGGATTTATCTTGTAGAAGGATCCTGAGCAGTAAGTTCTTACTGCATAAGGAGGTCACTGAAAGCTGGTCTCCGCTGAAAACCTTTCTCTGTTTAACCTGAGAACTCAGCGGCTGTGGGACCTGAAGTCTTTCTTGCTTGATCCTAATTGGGTGTTCACTCCGTCTAGGCCCCACAGACCTCATTTTACCACCCTGCAAAGCATAAAAGGAAGAAGACATTAAACTGGCATCTGCTCACCGGCCTTGTGAATTTACCACACATCAGAGATTAGTTCCGGAGGGCTGAAATGCTGCAAAATGATAACGCAAGGCCCCCCGCCAGATCTTAGCTAAAGGCATACTTCTTTATGGTAGAGAGTCTGTAGCTTTCATTAGTCTCCCTATATCTACCTGTGCTTCGTAACTCTAATTTTGCTACTTATATTATGAATCATAATATAAACATTTAATATGCAGAATATGTGATATTTGACCCCCATACACAAATTCATGACCCACAGATTGAAAACTGCTGATATAAGGTAGCATACTCGCAATTCTGGGACTCAGGCCTGGACATCCTTACTAGACTATTTCAGACTGTGTCGTGGGAAGATTACTGCAGGTAGTTCTAAATGCTAATTTTAGCATTTCCTTCTGGTTGTATGACCATCACTCCATTGAGCCTTTTTTCCCTCAACATAAAACTGTAACATAGGTGACAATATGTCCAACATATACCACATTTTCAATACATACAACCCCATTTCTTCAAAGAATTGTAAGATAGTTCTCAAAAATGATCAATAGAAGAAATTCTATTATTAAACTGGAGGGTTAATAAATGATCCTCCAAATTCCATCCAGAAGATGTTAAGATATAGTGGAGTTAAAACTTTCCTTTCTCATGTAGATTATTCTCAAGACCTCTTGTCTACAGACCCAGTGATAAAGTAATCTCTGCTGGATAGCCGATAGCTATTAGCCTCTGCTTTCTGCCACTACCTCCCAGTACTGCTCTCTGGTTCTGCCATCCAACTCTCTGGTTGGATTTGAGTAGGCCTGGTGTGTATTGATTGGTCAGGTCTGCAGCAGAGACCAGCACAGACTCCCTCCTTCACATCTGTCCACACTCCTAACCATAAGCAAGTCGGTGCCTGTGGCCAGCAGGGAAGGAGACAAAGGGGTCACCTCCTTTTCTTTCCTGGGGAAGAGTGGATGCTTCTGCCTCAGCCATAAACTCTCCAGCTGAGTTGGGAAGGAAGCTAGGAAAGACACCAGATAAGAAGGCAGCAATGGAGGTACGTAAACTATCTAATCCTTGCGCCTTCTCTCAAGATCACAGAACAAATGCCTTGCCTCATCTCATAACCAGGACATCTTTGATGTTGGCTTAAGAGAGAGAGGTGGTAGAGATATCACTGTATGTCAGGGAAATTCAGTTTCTTGTCCAGTCACATAATCTGAAAAGCAAGCTGTGTTTTCTACCGTCTTCTCTCTCCTCTGAAAGTTGTTGACTGTTCCTCTACACGTTTCAAAAGTTTTGCAGAGATTTATTTTCACAGATAGAATATCCTATCTGTGATTGATTGACAAGTTCTCATTGATGGTGGTTCCACCAACATAGCTCTTTGCTCCAGAATTTTGCTTTTATATGCTTCTTTCTGCTTACAAGATGATAGCAGAGAGGACAATGCATATAATTCTGAATCTTGTCAAGTGACAAGATTTTTC
>NW_022196894.1:43778588-43782192 GCF_008632895.1 Mastomys coucha | reverse complement strand
AAAAAAAAAAAAAAAAAAAAAAAACCAAGCATTTTCTTGCTTTGGAATCTAAGGGGTTAACAAGTCCTGAAATTTCTGGAGCAGAATCAAGCCTATTTACCCAAGCTTATCACCAGAGCAACTAGGTCAATCATTTACTAACCCAGCATTGTTTCTTACCATTAAAGGAGGACCACCACAGTCCTTGCCTAATTGAGTGCCCCTGTAGAACATACACACATACACATTGTTATATAGAGAGGATCCAGAAAAATCAGTGAGAGCCCATATGCTTTTCTAATCCCTATAAGTCTTTGTTCTTTCCAGAGTGGTAAGCGCCCGAGAACCATATCAGCTGTGATTCATTAACTCAATCAAGACTCACTCACAGACCCAATGCCTAGTTTCACCTCCAGCACGGGAAGTTGTAGCTTTAAAGAGAGCCTCAGCTGTCACTGGAGATCCAGGAAAAACAGTTGAATGATCCAATAAGACATTAGCTTATTCTTGGAGGAGAATAGATTATCTAGAACAATCCAGAGAGGATAGAAATGTCCTCAACTTTACACATTCCAAAAACTTTATTTATTTATTTATTTATTTATTTATTTATTACAAATATGATCCACTCTTCTTTAGGCTGAATATAACCCTACTAGTTGCAGAAGTGGCATATTGTAACTACACAAACAGGCCTATATAATGATTTCTAGCTCTTACAATTATTACTCAGGTGGTTTGTAGTGGGAGGCTGGGTGCCAATTCTTCTGAACTCCATTTAGAAACACTTTGGCCAGTGCACTAAACAAAGTGATGTGTGATACTTATTTGGTCAATCATTTATGGGTAGGAGGTGAATACCCCCAGGTAAGGATTGTGACTGGAATTTTTAGTGACTTGACAGTTAATTAGATGCAGCAATTGAGACCACTGCAGACATTAAACCCCATTTGTGATTTGGACAATGTCTGAGCTGCCTCCAAGGAACGTCTTGGAAAATAAGCATTCATGAATTCTGTGATGGTGCCCTGCAAAATGTTAACTATGTCTATAGCTGCAACCTCAAGTGTGTCTGTAAATAACATTAAGTGACAGAGGTGGACAAAGGCTTCAGGACATTCAAATATACTGGCAGATTTACCTACAGTGCTGTAGGCTGCCTTCTATCACTTACATGTCTATGTAGCATCTAGCTTATACTGAAAGGTCAGTGTGGTAGATCAGGTTTTTCTGTACATCAGATGTTAGCTAGGGGGAGATTATACTTGAGGCTTAGTATAGGCACTGTTGTTCCTTTTACATATTAGGGAGCTAGAGTCATGAAAGTCAATTAATTTTTCCATGATAATGCTGTCGTGAGAGCCAGAATTGGACTCAGTTCTACTTTGTTCCCAGTCTTGTCTTTCTCATGAGCCAAGACTCGATTCTCTCAGAACACTCGAGAACACACGACAGCATATTCCAGAGAGCCAAGCCAGCAAGGTAAACAATGCTCACTAACACAGATTCTGTACTAGTCTGTGGTTGTGTGCCTGAGGCCAGTTGGGTGTCACTACAACCAAATGGCATAAGCAGTGGACTTCATACCTCTTAGATGGAACATAAAGGCAGACACAGGCAGAGAGCTATAGGAAGTCTGGCCAGGTGCAGCAGTCGCTAGGGTGTTCTTGATCCTAGTGAGCTTAGTTCTTTCTCAGGTTAGGACTCAGCCTCTTTCATTTCATGCCCTCAAATCCATGGTCCCTGTCAGAAGTGTAAAACTAGAAAAGGAAATGATGTTACCACATTTCTGGGGACTCAAGAGTTTGCCATCTCATATATTCCAGCTAATGTCCCCTCATCTAAATCCAAGGGATTTGGTAGAATGAGGCTTTTAGTAGGAACCATTAGCAATCCACTCTATTAAAGCTCTAATATCTGCAACTACATAGACATACATTAGCTTGGAGTCTGTCTTGGTTAGGGTTTCTATTACTGGCAGCTCTTATAAAGAACACTATTTAATTGGGGCTGGCTTATGATTTCTGAGGTTTAGTTGATTATCATCATGGTGGGGTGCAATTAGGCAGACATGGTGCTGGAGAAGGAACTGAGAGTTCTACATCTGAGTCAGCAGGGAGAAAGAGAGAGAGATGCAGAGACAGAGAGAAACAGAGAGACACAGAGAGAGACACGGAGAGAGACAGAGACAGAGACACAGAGAGACACAGAGAGACACACAGAGAGAGACACGGAGAGAGACAGAGACACAGAGAGACAGAGAGAGAGACACGGAGAGAGACAGAGACACAGAGAGACACAGAGAGAGACACAGAGAGAGATGCAGAGACAGAGAGAAACAGAGAGACACAGAGAGAGACACAGAGAGAGATGCAGAGACAGAGAGAAACAGAGAGACACAGAGAGAGACACAGAGACAGAGACACAGAGAGACACAGAGAGAGACACAGAGACAGAGACAGAGAAACAGAGAGACACAGAGAGAGACACAGAGAGAGACAGAGACAGAGACAGATTGGTCCTGGCTTGAACATTTGAAACTTCAAAGCCCATCCTCAGTGACACTCTTTCTCCAACAAGGCCACATTGTCTAATAGTGCCACTCCCTATGAACATTCAAACACATGAGTCTATGGGGGTCCATTCTTAATTAAACACCAAGTTCTGTTAACTTCAAATTTCTCTATAAAATGTCATTAGCTGTCTGGCACAAATTCCAAGGCAGCCACAATGCCTAGTATTTACACAATTAAGATAAAGACATGCTATCACGAAATGTGGTCAATTGAACATGGTTGAACAAAGGGTTTCTTCTCTTTTGAGCTTGCCTTTGCACACCTCAAGAATATAGCAACAAAAGCCTTACAAGTAGGAATTTCTGTATGTATCACCACGTCTACCTCCTTAATCAGTTGGCCTTATATGAACCATATTCTTGTGTTATCTTTCTTACCTAAAACACAGGAAGAAACAGAGAAAGTTGAAGAGAGAGAACAATGTCTCAAAAAAATTGTCCACCTATGTCAAACATTAGATGAATAAATGATTAAAGACCATTTACTAGCCCTTTTCATTAGTTCTAATAAAACAAATCTATGTAATATGTCCACATCATGGACTCAAGAACATGAGGTAACATTTGAGTTAATTAGGTTCTATTTAATCTAAAAGACTGTATTCTGTGTCATCGTTCTGGAAAACAAATCTACACAATAGTAGCTCTTCTGTGTCCATTGCTGCTGTAAAAGAGTAGAGAGTCCTTTTCAAAAGCATTTGAATGGCTCTTAGAGATTATATTTATTCCCTTGCCTGTTCCCAATAGGGCATCTTTTGACCCTGTAAAGTATAGATCCTCCTTTCTAGAAAAGTGGCATAAAACAACTAACAATGTCTATAGGTTATAGTGCAATGCCTTTCAGAAGCTATGACAGAATTTAGTTCTGACCTTTGTCACAAACACGCTTCCATTTGCTTATTAGGTTGATTTTAATGTAATACAGAGGAATTAGAATTTGTTCTTTATTGTATCTTTGTTCTTTTGTTGTTGTTGTTGTTGCACACAGCAAGACTCTGTCACAAACAAACAAGCTGACAGTGTATATAGATTGTACAATGTTGGACCTAT
>NW_022196894.1:43772401-43777383 GCF_008632895.1 Mastomys coucha | reverse complement strand
CTACCTGCCCTTGCTAAATCTGACTGGAGCCTGTCCTTCCTGTGGTCCTGGTTGTGTCAGAACTCCTCCTGTATCTTTGTTCTTTATTTACACAATTATGATGGTGTCGATGTAGTGAAAGGGCCTTTGGCATGCTAGGCAAATGACTTACCATCCTCAGTTCTCTACAAGATTATTTTAGAAGTTGATTTCTGTGGTCACATTGGTCTGAAAGAAAGCTCAACTGTTTCTAGACTTTCTTTCTCGTATGTAAGTTATTTTATTTAATGTTATAACAGCCATTTAAGTTATAACAAATGTTATAACAGTTGGGTTGAGCACTGTATTCAGGTTCTGTTTTTTAGATAAGAAACTTGAGACTCAGTCCCACTGAGATCTTATTTCAGTCCCTTGCACAAGCCCTATGGGGTTTAGACCTCAAATTCTTTATTCTTGTGTATGTATGTGTCTGTGTGTGTCTGTGTGCTATACATGGGTTCTTCTAGATGTTTAGGGCCTCCAAATGGGAGCAGTGAGGCCCACAGCTAATTTCAACCCTGTAAAATGTCAAATGATTGTACAACCTGTACAATCTGTTGTACAGCCTGTTCTCAGGCTTTAAAGACCCATTCAAACAACAGTTCCCTTTGTTTTGGCTAGAATTCTACTAGGTCAGAGCCATAGTGGTGTTATTTTAATTAGATTTTGTGGAGTAATTAAAATGAAGGCAGTAATTGTAACTTAATAAAACCTAAGGGCCAAAGTCTTTGCCCTTGAGCAAAGTAAAACATTGATGGAGTTCATGACAGAATATACATACACACACACACACAGTATCCCTCAATCTGTGTCCCTTGATGTAGTTTATATTGGTAGAAGTAGGAGACCCACTAGTACCTCCATGCAGTCATTTGCTGGTTGACCTATCAGCCAATGTATCGTCAGAGTTTCTATGTACCTTGAGGATCATTAAATTTGAGGTAAGCTACAGAGAGAATGGGATTCCTATCCTGGCCCTCACCAACTTCAAAATCATTGCATTCCCATCTCTAACTGCAAGGTCAATTTTCTTTATAGGAACTGAATATAAAAACAACAATAACAATAACAATAATAATAATAATAATAATAATAGCAACTCACCAGAGCTTGGAGAGCTTCCAAGAATGTAAAATGAAGATGATATTTTCACAGAAAATCTCCAACTTTATTTAGAGAGCATGACCAAATAGTTTTAATTAAGTTTCATTAACACTGAGGTAACTCTGACAAAGTCTTTTGTTTATTATATAGAGCCAAAACACAATCAAAAATAGTTCCTACAGAGAGTTCTAACTGAGCAGGATCATCTTTGGTCATCACTGGCTTGCTGTTTTGGAGGATGCATTTCTTAAGAAGAATCTTGGATAGTGCCTTTGGCTGGTGCGCCAGTGAGTTTCTGTGGAAAAAGGGCTTTCATCCATGGGGTCACTTTGTGGTGATTCGCAGTGTGAGCAGCTGAAAGCTTGCAGTTATGATGCAAACATGTTACAAGAGGAGAGACCATCCAGAGACCAAGCAGAAGAGGTCACAGGGAAGATATGTATGGTAGGCTTCTTCATAGCCTAAGAAAGTCCCAGGATGACTCTGCCAACTCCAAGAGAGTGAAACCTCAACTTCAAACTCCTGCATTCCACAAACATCTAACTTGTTCTTAGCTAGCAATCATGAATATAAGCAGAATCAATTCCTGGAACCTGGATTGCCTTCTATTGAAACTCATCCTGTTTGGCATCTATCTACAATATGGGGATCCCTCATTCTCATAGACGTATTATCATAGAATATATTTGTATTGGTAACATAAGCACATGCAGCAGCCAAAATCATCCTTATCCTAACTCTACCATTGTCTTTCTGTCTAGGTTTGGACAAAACTTTATTTGGTCTGGATTTCACGTGTATCTTTACAGGAATAATCTGTAACATCTGTTGATGGTTTTCAGTTTGGCAGCAGAAAGATGTTAGATACTGTTTTTATGAACAATTTTGCAGGCTGAGTATGATGGTGCATACCTTTAATCCTAGCACTTGGGAGGCAGAGGTAGGAGAATCTCTGTGGGTTGCAAGCCTACTAGGGATATATGAGAACCTGTTTAAAAACAAATCAAAAACAAACAAAAAAAATCAAGATTTGCTATCTATCACATATAAGGGTTTAAACTTAGCCGTGTGTGTGTGTGTGTGTGTGTGTGTGTGTGTGTGCGCGCGCGCGTGTGCGTGCATGCGTGTGTTGTATAATTTCCATTACTAATACAGCATCCTGAGTATTTTGGAATCTAGGAAATACCTGTAAGTAGTATTCAGTAGCAAACAACAGTAACTTTAGTGGAAAAAGTGACTTTTAAAAAGACATCGGAGTCAGATGTGGTAGCACATGCCCCTGATCACAGCACTGTGGAAGCAGAGGCAGATGGATCTCTTTAATCAGATCAAACAGCCTGGTCAACAAAGAGATCTCCAAGTGAACCAGAGCAATGCAGTGATACCCTGTCCTGAAGAAGAGAAAGAGAAGGCTGCAGGGCAGATGAGGATGCCAACATGGGAAGGCCAGTAAGATGGCTCATTGTTGTTTCACCTCCCTATAAATATCCAGTCTTAAGACATTTCCTTCCAAAATAGAAGGCTTTAATCTTGAAGGAAACTGCTACACAGAACAGGTCACCATTGGTAAAGTGCCATGTAAATCACTTCTCACCTAAACTCATGCATTCTCACCTAAACTCATGCACAAAACCACTGAAAACGGAAACAGTGTGAAGATAGAAGGGGCGCTAGTTAGGAAGTAGGAAGATGAAAAGGGTCAGTTGGAGGGGCATAAGAGAAGGTACTGGGGTGAATATGACCAAAATACAGTATATACTGTGTATGATTTATTTGTTTGTTTGTTTATGTGAGTATACTGTAGCTGTCTTCAGACACACCAGAAGAGGGCATCAGATACCATTACAGATGGTTGTGAGTCATCATGTGGTTGTTGGGAATTGAACTCAGGACCTTTGGAAGAACAGTCCGTGATCTTAACCACTGAGCAACCCTTCTTGCCCCTGTGTTACCTTTTATAACATATGAACTAGACAGTCAATCCCCTCTTAGTTATATAGCCGTGGGTTTTACCCAAGGCCAGGACTATAGTTTATTATAAATTAAATTTGTTCCTTGACAATTTCAGACATCTGTATGATGCATTCTGACTACCATCACTCTCTCCCTCTCAGATCCCTCTCCCAACTCTACCAATGACCCCTCCTCCTACATGTAGGTCTTTTCCTTGTTGTGTTGTGAGTCATTGAGTTTTACCAGAGCTGTTTGTGTGACCATGGATTTAGAATTATCCAATAATGGGATTCCAGTGGATACACAATTATAATGAATGACTCACTACCTCAGAATTCATAAGTACCTAAGAGTTCATTGGGGAGAAGTAGGCTCTGCTAAGTCTCTCCAAGATCCATGACTGCCTGCTGACAAGCCCAGCCTTGTGTAGGCCCAGGGCAGACAACCCTTGTTCCTGTGAGTTTGTGTTTGCAATGACTGTGTCATGCCCCCCCTCCCACCTTTTGGCTCTTATATTCTTTCTGCCCCCTCTTCAACAGTGTTTTTTGAGTTTGGAGAGAAAAGGAGAACCAATGTTCTGTTTAGGGCTGGGCATTCAGTTGTCTAGTACTCCCAGCATTTTGATAGCCATGAGTCCCTCAATTCACTGACATTTACTGTAAAGAAGGTTCTCTGATTAAGGCCAAGGATGAGATTCTTTTGTAGTTATAAATTCAAGTGACCAGAAAGTAGTTTGCCACCATATCCATTTAGCTAAAAAACTATAGTAAGTTCTTCCCTGGGGCCTTTGTATCAGGAAAGAACTCCATTCTATGGAGAAGGCATCAAATCTAATCAGAGATTGTTTGTTTGCCCCCCAGCATAGACTAATGTATGCTAATAAAAACTTTACATAAAGAAAAATATGGAGCACTGGAAAGCTGGCTTAGATATTAAGAGAACTTACTGCTCTTGCAGAGGACTCATGGTGACTCACAATTACCCATAAGTCTAGATCCAGGAGATCCAATACCCTCTTCTAGCATCAGTGGGCTCTGCCCACACAAGATAGACATAACTTCACACAAGTAAACACAAATATACGTAAATAAAGGAGAGAGAGAGAGAGAGAGAGAGAGGAGAGAGAGGAGAGAGGAGAGAGGAGAGGAGAGAGGAACTCCTATGCCTTACATTTGTAATTTCTGAGAGTGTCATGCACTGGAGAGGCCGGCATCACCCATCTTCTTAGATAATGAGCTCATTCACCTGGGAGATTGCAGTGAACCACATTTGAGTTCACATCCAGCTGCAATCTTGGCAGCGATGCTGAGTTTTGTCTCCCATGTGTCACTAATAAGCGCTTCAGAGAGTAGACAGTCATGACTATTATTTTCCCTTGAAAAATAAACAACAGCTCTTACAGGTGGCACGACTTGCCTGAGGTTAAAGAAACATGGCAGTGAGTCAGATAGAACTTAGTGTGTTTTGGACATGGGAGTGGGTAATGTGAGAAAAAGGATGGCGAGTATGGGACTGACCCCAGTGTCCACTGAGAAACAGAACAATGGCCATGATCTGAGGAAGACTCTGCTCTGTATCCCGAGAGCATCCCCATCGATCTGCCCCTTTCTGACCCAAACCAGCTGCCTCACCCAGCGTTACTCAGCCAGCTTATTGCTGACTTATGACTGAGCTCCTGTTCCTTCTTGTAAGCTCCATGAAAGGCTATTTGTAATGAAGTGAAGCACATCGAGGAAGTAAGAGTGTGTTGAAGATCTTCCCTGAGGGTCCAAGCAGAAAGGGCAGTTGGCTTTAGAGAGGCTCTGATTTCTCCCTTGTAATCTGCAGAAATGAGGGCATCCTGGTGACTGACAAGACTGTGACATCCATTCCAACCACTGCTTTTTTTTTTTCTTTTCTTCTTCTTC
>NW_022196894.1:43766535-43772378 GCF_008632895.1 Mastomys coucha | reverse complement strand
TTTGCCTTTGAGTTGTATCATCCTGTGCTCTATTTCTCCACTTAAAAAGGAAAGATTAATGCTTGCTCATTATGACACTGTGAATTAGTTTCTTTTCCTGTTGCTGGGGGGAAAACGCCTTGACAGAATCAACTTAAATGGGAGCAAGGTTGTGGAAGTTTTCAGTAGTCTTACAGGTAGGAAAGTCAGGATGGCAGGAGCTGGAAGCAACCGGTCACACTGCATCCACAGTCAGGAAGGTTCCTATTGTATCCATAGTCAGGAAGGGTTATAGTGTATCCATAGCCAGAAAAGGTCATATTGTATCCATAGTCTGATACAGTGGGTAACATTGTATCCATAGTCAGAGGCAGCAGGGTCTCACACACTGTCTCCATAGTCAAGAAGGTTTCCATTGTATCCATAGTCAGGAAGGGTCACATTGTATCTATAGTCAGAGGCAGTAGGTCACTTATTTCAGGAAGCAGCAAAAGATGAATTCTAGTGCTCATCTCTTTCCTATTGCTATGATATAACACCATGATCAAAAACAACATGAAGAAGAAATAGTTATTTGGCATATGCTTCCACATCATTGTTCACCACTGAAGGAAATCAAGACAGGAACTCAAGTAGGGTAGGAGCCTGGAGGCAGGAGCTGATGAAGAAGCCACAGAGGGTGCAGCTTACTGAATTGTTCCTTGGCTTGCTCAGCCTGCTTTCTTATAGAACTCAAGACCATCAGTCCAGGGATGGCACTACCCACAATGGTCCAGGCTCCCCCCAACCCCCATCAATCACTAATTAAGAAAATATTCCAGGCTGGAGAGATGGCTCAGCAGTTAAGAGAACTGGCTGCTTGCTCATCCAGATGTTTTAAGTTCAATTCCCAACAACCACATGGTGGCTTACAACCATCTGTAATGGGATCTAATGCCCTCTTCTGGTGTGTCTAAAGACAGCTACAGTGTACTCATGTAAATGAAATAAATAAATCTTTAAAAAAAGAAACAAAAAGAAAAAGAAAAGAAAATATTCCACATCCTTGGCTACAGCCTGAACTTATGAAGGAATTGTTGCAGTCAAGGTTCCTGCCTCTTAGATGACTATAGCTCATGTCAAATTCACATAAAAGTAGTCAGCACAGCTCTTTCTCCTTTTTATTCAGTCTAAGACCCATCCCCGGGAATGGTGTCACCCACAATTAAGTTACATCTTCACCTCAATTAGTCTTGTGAAGATAATCCCTAACAGTCATATCAAAAGGATTATTCTGTTAAGTTAATAATATTAATCACTAGTCAATATTAACCATCACACATTGTATGGAAGAAAGCAACCCTGGGAAGGCCTGTTCAAAGGAAGCCACTAATCGCACTGTGCATACACCAAGACCTGCCTAGAAATACCAATAAAGAAGATGTGGCATCAGCATGGACCCACTTTGGTTTATATCATCCCAAAGGACAGAACAAGGAAGTAAGAATGATATTATTCATAAACGTTTTTATGGCTCAGAAGGATTAGCCTATGTCGCTGTCTATTTTTGTTCCACTTGAAGAGATGTCTTGAATATTACTACATAATAGATAGATAGATAGATAGATAGATAGATAGATAGATTGATTGATTATAATTTTCTGGGGGAGGAGTCAATTCTATGAATTCAATGAGAAGAGTCTGCTTCTCCAGGCAGGATCTTCAAGTGGCTTTCTATAGTAACAACAAAAGTATACCAGGTCTTCTTCATCTAAGCTCTCACTCTATTCCTAATACCTCATTGACTCCTTGGGTAATTTATCACTAAAGGTATCGAGAACCCAATAAGTAATGTTTAGTTGATACTATCCATAGCCATATTGGATACAGTCATGTTTAAGAATCCATAAATTAAACAAATGGTCACCAGAGCACCTTTAGTGGTCTCTGTCCATTGTCAACTTGGCGGAATTTACTGTCAATCATCTGGGATACAAACCTCTAAGCAAGTCTTGGGATTATCTTAACAGCATTAATGAGGTAGAAAGACTTACTCACTGTGAGTGGCACCATTTCCTGTATAGGAAATCCTGGATAGTGAGTCCCAGGACATCCAGAGCTGTATTATGAGATGCTGTCTCAAAAGAACAACACAAATTCTATTTTCTTACTCATTCATATAGCTTCGCGTAAATTTCACTCAGCCACCAATAGCCAAGGAAGCCAGAATCTATCTGTCATCTGAGGACAAGTACCCACTCAATGGTTAAGGTAAGAACAGCTTATCCAGTAGAGGTTTCCCAGAAGCAGCAGCGCTCGTCTTCATATTCCTATTTTTACTGAACACTGGACCAAAGAAGTGAGAGACAGCATCTTAATCAGCATTTTCATATCAGACTGTTCAAGCAAATGAAGACTCCAAGTGGCTTGCTATAGTTGAGGTGGAAGTAAAATAGTGTGTGTATGTGTGTGTGTGTGTGTGTGTATGTGTGTGTGTGTGTGTATGTGTGTGTGCATGCATGCATGTGCTGCATGGAAAGAATCCTAATATGACAAAAATGTAGATAATTTTACAATAAAAATATTTCACCAGAACTATTCCTGGATATGGGTTATATAAAACCCAAATCTTTGTTTTTAATTTCTGGAATTAATTAGTATCCGTTTAGAAGACTGGCCTTGAAGACTTCTATTGATAGCATACTCCAGGCTTTAAAATTGCTACAACATCTTTCTATTGTTTCTAGAAATGACACACTACAGGAATCTTTGGCATACAAACAGTTCTTCAGTGATATCTAAATAAATCACAGGGTTGGTTAACTACATGAACTACAGATGTCTTCAGTAACTCCTGGCATGGTAACTTATATATCCCATCACCATCTATATGATTTTAGGTGATATCATCAACAAGGTTCAATAATGAAATTTTAAGAAGTTTATCCATATATAAAGTGACCTTAGCAACATTTGTTAGATTATATGCATAGCTTGTACATATGTTTAACTCTATTTTGAAGAAGATATATAATCTAACCACGTCTGGTTTTGCTTAATCTTTGGCTGTTTCCCCTAAAGAGATTAGCTGAGGTCACCACACTTCCTTTTTCTACTCCTATCTGATGAATCTCCAATTGTGGTTCCACTAGTCCTCAGATGCATTTATATCAAAAGCTATCAACTCTCTCACTTTCCTCCAGGCCAAGGTCATAAGAACAGGCTGGAATCAAAAGTTTTCCTTTGTTATAGCGCAGATCCAATAAGAAGGCATCTACAGAGTACCTAAAGCATGCTGGATGCTGTGCTGAGCACTGTGAATTCAGGATAAGTATCCACAATGACATCTGCTCTCAGAAAGTAGAGCAGATGAACCAAGGAAGCCACCATCAAAGCATCATGCGGAGTTGTAAAGATAGCAGGAAATGACCATTGAATATATATTCAGGAAGACGGTGGGAAGAGCTGAGATCTATGCAGTATCTCATATAAAATAAGATTAGGACTCACATTCTTCCATTTTAGGAATTCTTATTTGTAAGAAAATGCTGCTTCCTTTTTGGAAATTGCCTAATTTTCCTGAAGGTAACAGAGTAGAGACTCACAATGGCCCTGAGGAAGGAGGCTTCTCTGCTCTCT
This sequence comes from Mastomys coucha, assembly GCF_008632895.1. Lineage (NCBI taxonomy): Eukaryota > Metazoa > Chordata > Mammalia > Rodentia > Muridae > Mastomys > Mastomys coucha. Next base: position 43,768,781 of record NW_022196894.1, on the reverse strand, counting down.
AGAGAGGTAAGGAAAGAAGGAAGTCCAGAGAGATAGTTTTAAGTAAAAAGCCAGAGAAACAAAACATAGAACTTTCCCTGAATCCAAATATGTGGCTGATGCCCATCTCTTGAATGGGAACATTAATTTAGTAACATTCTCTCCAATCCAAGCTTCTCACATTTCCCCCACCCGAGGGACCTTCTCCTGGTACACAGTCTGATTATAAATCTAACTTCTACTCAGTTGTGCTTGGATTTAATTTATTGTGGAGCAACTTTCAACAGAAGGTGAATAAACAAAACTGGAGAAATGATGATGAGACCTCCTAATGTCAGCACCTGGTACATAGAAAACCTGAGACTAGAGGCTAGCCCACCCAGAACAGAGCCCAATGGATCACATTAACTGGCAAATTCGTGTCAGTCAGGAGGATAAATTTCTTAGCTTTGAACCTAGACTGTATGAGACTCTTTCTAATAGTTACTCAGACAAGCATTTAAGGTCTGATTGGAACATTTTATTCCCTTAAATGGTGTTGATGTTTCCTAAAGTGGGACTAAAAGATTGTTGAACTCTCGCTCCATTTTAGAAACAGATCAGACGTCAAACTTCTAATAGATCAATTTGCATATGAGTTTTAGTCTTTCATCCAGTTTGAAACAAAGAATACATGCAGAAGTTAATTAGGCTATCTTTAGCTATATAAGTGTTTATAAGTCCTTTTACAAGTACTATAAACACACACAAATATAGAATGTTGAACTGAGGAGGAATATTTGCCACACAAGTAACAGTCAAAACTTACTGCTTCTAAGAAGTGGTAAGTAACCCGTGCCACTTGGCAGCTGGGTGGAAAGCTGGGCCTTGAGTGAACTGGAAAGTTTTAAATAAGAAAAGTACACCGCTTGGTTTTCATGCAGGTGCCCAGACAACCAGAGCAGGGCTGTCCCTGAGTCTGCTGCCTGCCTGTAGATCCTGTTCCCCTAACTGGGCTGCCTTGTCTGGCCTCAGTGGGAGAGGATGTGCCTAGTCCTGCTGGGACTTGATGTGCCAGGCTGGGTTGATACCCAGAGGGGGCGTTTCCCTTCTCAGAGGAGGAGGGAGAGGGAAGGGGGGCCTCTGTAAGGGAAGGACTGGGAGAAGGGAGGGCTGTGATCAGGAAGTAAAGTGAATGAATAAATAAATCAAGGGGAAAAATACTGGTGCATGACCTATAATCATGAATACATAAATGCCCAGCTATGTTAATGATGAAATAACTTGAAGTAATATGGTAGTAATCCCCATTTATTAAATTGGAGAAAATTGAGTGCCTAGAGGTATTGATGACCATGTGACGTTGCTGCTCAAGGATGTGTGTCAGTTGCTGCAACTTAGTAATTAAGGACACTTTGGCTAGGAGATAGGGCATCAGGTAAAAGTAATTGCTGAGCAAGCTTGATGACCCCAGTCACACAAAAAGCCACATTCTGGGGCAGGTGTGTATGATCCTAGTCCTCATACAGCGAAAGGAAGTGGATAACAGGAGAATAATCCAGAAGCTCCCGGGCCAGGTTAGCCTGGAATACACAACACAGATGTAAATACAGTTATTCTCTGACCTCTACTCCTGTGGTATGCCAAACGTGTACCTGCATTTGCACAACTGCATGTGCACAGTCACACACATACACACTCATACACACACATACACAGTAAATTAAAGTAAAATAATTAAGTAACACATTTAAGTCTGTTAAGATGTCTTAATAGTGGTAAGTTTTGATTTAGGAAGGGATAACGCACTTCCAGGAATTATCGCCAGCAATCTACTTTCACCAACTAAGCTCCACCTCCTAAAATTTCCAGAATAGTATTCTCAGATGGGAACCAAACATCCAAAACATGGGAAGACATTTCATATTCCATCCATAATAACTTCAATCTCAAGGCAACAAGCTTCAGCCAAGGATTAAAGTAGGTCTACATTTCTGTTTCAGTAGAAGCATCCCAAATTGCACTTTATGCACAATATTTTGAACCAAACTTTATCTAAGCCTTCGGTAGAGTAAATTGATAACATTCATGATTTTAATACTATGGATTTATCTTCATGTGTATTAAAAATAATTTAGCAGGTCTAGAGAGATGACTCACTAGTTTAGAGCACATACTGCTCACAACTACCCAGGAGCGCCAGCTCCAGGGATATCTGATGCCCTCTTCTGGTCTTCTTGTGCAACTGCATGTACTTGGATGCATATATATATATATATATATATATA
>NW_022196894.1:43762173-43766525 GCF_008632895.1 Mastomys coucha | reverse complement strand
TATATATATATATATATATATATATATACACTGAGGCGCATACCTATAAAAATTAGATCTATACTAAAGGATGTATTAAAGCAAGCCTTTTCATTTAGGCATTTTTTTAAAAGAACAATTGTACTAAAGGTGCTGTATCCAAAAATGGGTAGGTGGTAAATACACCCAAAATCATGAAACTACTACACAAATGGCTAAAATTTAAGAGTTACTTTATTCTAAACTGAAGTTAGGGCAGAGGAGCTCAGGGATGGCCTCCTTCCTCAGCAGGTGATGCAGTTTGCTGTGCCAGGTCGCTCTCTGGCTGTGCTTGAGCCTTGACCAGGAAGCCTCTCCCGGAGGGAAGACGACACCATTGTGAAGCTCAGTCAAACTGTTTGCTCTGCTTTCATACCAACTCCATTTTTCATTCACGTTTCACACCCTAACTCTTGCATCCTTATTTTCCTTTTTACTTTCATCTGCCACTTCCTGTTTAGTTTTGTTCATTTGTTTGTTTATTTGTTTTCTTAATTTTGCTGAGTATGTCTTTCTGGGTAAGTGATTCCAAATCTTGTTTGAATATTGGAAGCAAAGGAGTTTATTGTATTGTGAAGCTCCATAGCTCCCCACGTGAGACCCCCTGTATGTTTACAAGTACAGTGTAGTTTCTCTCTCCTGAGTTGCTGGCATTGAACCCTGATGCTGTACATAGAGTTCTTGGTTTCAGAGACAGACCAAGTCTGGAGTTGCAAGGAGAATGTGAGATTTATTGACGAGAGACCTAATAATTTGCTCGGGGAAAAAAAGAACTTAGACAGTTGTGGGAGGGAACACAGGAAACAAAATGTAGACTTTTGGATGCTACCTTTGATTGCTGACACAGACTCCAGCACCAGAGACATCAGACAAACTAAGTATATCCAAGGGCATTTTCTCTAAGAAGACTCAGTTTCTGCCCCTGATAATCTCTCCAGGGAGCTAGAGAAGGAAAGAGGGAACTTGGGGGCCAGCAAGATGGCTCAGTAGGTCACACACTTGCTACACAAATCCAAAAACCTGGATTTCATCCCCCAAATCTACACAAAGGTAGAAGGAGAGAATCGATCCCATAATGTTCTCCTCTGACCTCCACAAATACAGGTAAATACACACATATACATACTAAATAAATTAAGTAAGAATATAAAATAGAAGAAGAGGAATCTTGTAGGGAAACAAGGCGAGCAGAGATGGAAATGCTCATGTCAAGCGGTGACCCCAGGAGGAAGTCCTACCAACGTAGCTGACTCACATCTGTCTTTACTGGTTTTGTTATGTTCAACAGTTTGCACGTTAAGATATTTGTGTGAGATTAGTGACATTTATAAAATATCTCATACTACGTGTTTCCTATTGCTTTCAAAGTCAAACTTTTACTTTGTTTTGGTTTTTTGAGGCAAGGCTCTGTGTATCTCTGACTTCCCAGAACTCACTCTGTAGATCGGGCTGGCCTTTAACTCGGAGTTTCTCCTGCCTCTGCCTCTGCCTCCTAAGTGCTGGGATTAGAGAAGTCTAGCTTTAAAGTCAGGCTTTAAACATGGGTTTCTAGCTAAAATTGTTAGTCTTTTTATTTGTACTTTTACAAAAGTGTGGTTAAGGCAAAAAGGTCTTTTTTTTTTAACGTCTATTGAAACATCCATTTCAAATTACCTATAAGCCTTTTTTTCTTTAAAGAAAATCACAAAAATCCATTTTGAACATGATTTACAGATGGACTATTTTAATCACCAACGATGTAAGATGTTTATTTCAAGTATACTTAAAAGATTTCTTACATGTGATGATTCAGATCCAGAGACATTCTTAACAAAAGGACCAAAGAGACATTTCTGGGAAATTCTTCCCTCTTCCCCCTTTGTTTCTGCAGAAACACTCATCTTATTAATATATGAAGACGGATATAGTTAAATATTTTAAAAAGTGACTAATCACACGCCAGGCACAATTGTTGAGTGGCTAAATATGTTTGTTGCCAAGCTAAATGACTTAAGTTCCATCCCCAAGATCCAGGGAAGAAAGGGATGGATTCTGTCCATTTGCCATATGACCTCATGGTTACCACAACCTTCATATAGTACTGTGGCATACCCATGCCTTGTAACACACACACACACACAGCACACATGCACTCACATACATGCACACACACGAACACATTCACACACGAACACATTCACACACTCGTAGTAGAAAGTTAATGGCAACCGTGTCATAATATACTTTGCACTGGATCATATCTAGAAATGGAATTCTAAGTGCCGTACAGAATCTGACTTTCCATTAGCCTATTACAAAAACTTCTGCCCTGTTTGTTTTCATCTCCTTCACGGCTATAACGTCCTGGAGGGTGGTGGTGGTGTTAAGTTTAATTTGTCAATCCGCATTTAATTTTACAAGAATCTGAATCACTCTGCTGAATAAGCAAGAATTTGTCTGGCACGGGCTTTGGCGTTTCAGACAGATAAGTCACAGCTGAAGTAAAAAAATAGAGTATTTTTCCCACATTTTTCTCCCTTGTAGTTTTTTAATGGTGCAAATGAAAGGACTGTTTTTCTTTTAACAATAGTGTCCTTGTTAAAAGGACTTTAAAACACTGCTCAGCTATACAGACACTGCCTAACTAAGCTCTTCACAGGACAAAGATACCAACAGTTCTAAATCCAAAGAATTCAGCTCCATCCCATGGAAGATAGGAAAGGTGATTTTTCCCCTCCCTCTGTAGCCTTATTCCCACTCTGAGAACTCATGTCCATAAGCCATTTTCTTGCAGAGAAGCATCATTAATCTGTAAGACTTACTACAATAGCATATTATTTTCCTCAACAGAGGCTGCCATTGAGACTGCATATTATCAAGGCAGCTGTCCAATTAAATTTTTACAAAGGATTAGGGGGTCATATGAGTACCTAACAGCTGTGACAGCTAGGGAAAAGCAACGGTTCCCAGACTACATGCTTCTAGGGATATGGAAGGAAGTGATACATTTTGTACTCACACACCAACATACTAATATTTTAAGAGAAATTCAAATGAGAAATGAAACCTCATTCAACTGAGCATAAACCACTGCATGCCTACAAATGAAGAATGAAGAGAAATATGACATATTACCTGTTCTTTCAAGATGGCTGTTATAGTTTCAGAGGCATGGTTAAAATATTAAAGGAAATTGAAGACTTAAGTTAAAAGCTGAAGCACTGAAGAGATATCATGGGTCTGTATTCTAGTGGTAAAGAGCTTGCTGAGCATGTGTGGGCCCTGAAAAGACAGAAAGGGGAGCTGGAGTGGGGATGAGGGTAGGGGTGGGGGGAAGGGGGGAGGTTGAACTAAAGAAAATGAGAAGAGAGAACACAGTAAGTGTTAACTCTCTGGATACTGTTCAGTAGCAGTTGGCCTCTGTGAAGTTTGAAAGCAAGAAACAATAGGGCAAAGATTAAAGAAGAAAGAAACACAGTAATAACTCATCAATGCATCTAGGCATAGTTGTGCATGCCTTTAACCCTAGCAGGGCCCTTGGGAGGCCAAGGCAGGCAGATCTCTGTGAGTTCCACGTCAGCCTAGTCTGCAGAGCAACTTCCAGGCTACCCAGGGCTACAGTGAGATTCTCTGTGCAGAGGGACTTCTTCCTCTTCCTCTTTCTCTCCCTCTCCCTCTCCCTCTCCCTCTCCCTCTCCCCTTGCCCCTCTCCCTCCCCCTCCCCCTCATCCTATTTTCCTCTCCCTATCCTCCTCCCCTCCCTTCCCTCCTCCTCTTCCTCCCCCATCTTTCTCTCAAAACCAAACAAATAAGTGAATGAATAACTATGAAGAAAGTGTATCCACAAGTTTGATGTCACCTAGGAGAGCATCTTCAAGTTTCTTTTTTTGTTTTGTTTTTTGTTTTTGTTTTTGTTTTTGTTTTTGTTTTTGTTCTTTTCAAGACAGGGGTTTCTCTGTGTAGCTCTGACTATCCTGGAACTCACTCTGTAGACCAGGCTGGCCTCAAACTCAAAAATCCACCTGCCTCTGCCTCCCAAGTGCTGGGATTAAAGGCGTGTGCCACCACTGCCAAGCTAACTTCAAGTTTCTTAAACTTACCCATTGAAAGACTTATTGATGAGCCTTCTAGACAATGAATTCTCTCATCTTTTTATCCCCCCACCCCTACTAACAAAAGACAATTCCTATATACTATTGCAAGTCAAGAAGTGATCTCAGCAAATAAAACATTTAATACTAGTGTTTAAAAATACATAGAGTAAGCCAGGCGGTGGTGGCACGTGCCTTTACTCCCAGCACTTGGGAGGCAGAGGCAGGCAGATATCTGAGTTCAAGGCCAGCCTGGTCTACAGA
>NW_022196894.1:43760999-43762163 GCF_008632895.1 Mastomys coucha | reverse complement strand
GTGTGTGTGTGTGTGTGTGTATGGTATGTGTACAAGTATGCCAATGTGTGTGAGTATGTATGTTTGTGTATGTGTGTGAATGAGTATTTGAGTGTGTGTTTGTATATGTTTAAGTGTGTACAAAAATGTATATTTGAGCAAGTATGCATGTGTGTGAGTATATATGTGAGTGTGTATATGTGTAAGTATGTGTATGTGTGTAAGAATATATTTGTATTTGAGGTTTTGTGTGTGAGTGTGTGTGTGAGTGTGTGTGTGTGAGTGTGTGTATGTGTGAGAGTGTATTTGTATTTGAGTTTTTGTGTGTATGTGTATGTGTAAGAGTGTATTTGTATTTGAGGTTTTGTGTGTGAGTGTGTGTGTATGTGTATGTGTGTGTGTGAGTGTATTTTTATTTAAGGTTTTGTGTGTGAGTGTGTGTGTGTACGTGTATGCATGTGAGTGTATTTGTATTTGAGATTTTGTGTGTGTGTGAGTGTGTGTGTGTGTATACAAACAGTAATTGATAGAACAGATCAGGCAGGGGCCAGAAATAAAGAACTATGCCCCTATGTTTTTTACACAACGAGCCTTAGAGAAATACCTTATATGGACCACACTAAAAGTATAAAAACAAGCTGGACTGTAACTCCAAATCCTTTTGTGGCCTATATATTACTGATTAGCACCTTATGTTCAATTCATCTCATAAAGCCTCTAGCTGGAGACATGAACCATGAATCTTAAGGAGTCCCCTGTGGGTTGTGAGCAAGACTGAGTCAAAGCACTCAGTGCCTGGGAAACAATGTAAATTAAGGAGATGAAGAGATGCTGCAGCAAGGAGGTGGAAAGTTACAGCTGAAGAAAAGACTCAGAGCCCCTCAGAGCACACACAGATGCTTATTAGATTGTGGTAGATCTCCCTACAGCAGGGGACAGAATGAATTCTTCACAAAATAATTGTGAACTGCCTTGGAAGACCTTGAAGAAAATTACTGAAAATTGCTTGAGCCCTGAGCAAACCACAGAAACAAAGAGTACCATATGGGGAATAATCTCACTGTGCAGGGTAGAGGGGATGACCATCCCCCACCCACAAAGCTCTGGCTCTTAAGGCCTCTCTCTGCATTCCTCCAGACTGCCGCAATCCCTGCCCCCTCTCTCTTTCTTTCCTCCTTCCTTCCT
>NW_022196894.1:43719251-43760852 GCF_008632895.1 Mastomys coucha | reverse complement strand
GTGTGTGTGTGTGTGTGTGAGAGAGAGAGAGAGAGAGAGAGAGAAAGAGAGAGAAGAGGGAGGGAGGGAGAACTCATATGTCTGTAGTCATATTCTAATAAAGTTTTAAACTCTGATAATTTTTTCCTCACAGATTCTGTACACAGATGTTGGGACTACTGAGATGCTCCAAAGTCAAATACACAAACCCCTAAGACTAGTAACTTGAATTTGAACCCTAGAATCCATGTGGTGGAGGGAAAGAGCCATGTTGTCCTCTGACATACACACATGTGCACACAAACGTGCATATGTGCAAACAAACATACACACTAAATAAATAAATGTAAAAAAAATAAAATAGTATATCTAATGTATGAACCAACATAAAAATCTATTTATAAAACATAAGTAGAAATAATAGGTATTTCATTACTGGTTTATTTCTTGAGTTACAGAGTGTATATATTTTAAATAACAGCAACAGAATTTACCATAAAATATAAGTTTTCATTAAATTATTTCCAATGAGCAGTGGTGGCTTATGCCTTTAGTCTCAGCACCCTGGAGGTAGAAACAGGCAAATTTCCGAATTCAAAGCTATCCTGGTCAGTTAGGGCTACCCGGAGAAACCCTGTCCTGAAAAACAAAACAAAACAAAACAAAGAAACAAACAAAAACTTCCAAATGCTCTGTGCTTCATCTGGTTTATTTGGGTTTTGGTCTTGGTATATCTTAAAGAGCCCATAGTCTGACCTTTCCCATAGGATAAAATCAATATGAAGAACAAGTCAACCATAAAGATAAAATCATCAAGTGTTTTGATAATCTACTGGATGGTATATGTAGATAGAAAGCTTTGCCTGCTCACACAATTTCTCCCATGTGAGGTCTGAGCCATTCTTGGCATGTAAGCATCAGGTTGTCAGGGATAAATCTATATGATCATCATGATTTCTTATTTACTCTTTATGCATATGGGCATTTTGCCTGCATGTCTATCTGTATACACCATTTACATGCCTGATGCCCAGGGGTGCCAGAAAGGGGCACTGGATCCTCTGGAATTGGAGTTACATGTTGTGAGCTGCCATGGGAGTACTAAAAATTGAACCTGGACCCTCTAGAAGAGTAGCCAGTCTTCTTAACTGAGCCAGCCTCCACTCCTCTGTCCTGATTTACAGACAACTTTCTTGCTCATAGTTCTGGACGTTGGGAAGCCCACAGTGGAGATGCTGCATCTCCAAGTTCTGGGCATGTTATCTTCTCACATAGTAGAAAGACTAACTCAATCTTTGGAGTCTCTTTTATAAAGGCACTAATTCTGTTCGTGACCCCCATAACCAACCTAACTCTCAAAAACTCCACATACTAACACTTACACTGGGGATCCAGTTTCAACATATGAATCTCAGGGGCAAAAATCCAGCATTGTAACTGTGAGTGTGTGTGTGTGTAACCTATATATAGTGCATGTGTTTACATGAATTCACAGCAAGGAATATTTATTGAGCATGTTTGTTTACTGCCTTTTCAACAATTGTTTAAGATAACAAAAAAAAGTCATTTCCTAAATCCAGCACTGGGCTTTATCCAAACCAGTTTTCATGCAGGTTTGTGAGCTATTCTTACCCCAGATTTATTGGTAAAGAAACACAAGTCCAAGAAATTAAATAACTTTCAGTGCCTAGAAACAGATAAAAATCACACTTTGGGCTTGGGTTTATTGCTGTCCAGAAGTTTTAATTTTTAATCAATAGACTATAATCAAATGTCTATCAAGAGATTTCTGTGATGATTGTTGGTTATAATGTACAATGGCGACAGTATGCATTTGCTGGGCAAAATCATTGGAAAGTCTTGTGTAATTTTATTTTATTTTTGTGTGTGTCTGTAGTGTATGTGCACCTCTGTGTGTGTGTGTGTGTGTGTGTGTGTGTGTGTGTGCGCGCGCGCATGCAGATGTGTGTGAACTTGGAGGACAAAAATCAATGACCAATGTCTGCCTCAATCCCTCTTCATGTTACATTTTTTTGACATGGTCTCTCATGAGCCTGGAACTTACAGATTCATCTAGACTAGTTAGCCAATGAGCACAAGGATCTGCTTTTCTCTGCTTATATCCTCCAGTCTTGGGTTCTTTTGGGTTCTTCCTTTTTTTTTTTTTTAAGATTCTATTTTTAAGTGTGTATTTTATTTTTCTTTGTGTGTGTCATGTGTGTTATACCCTTGGAGGCCAGAAGAGGGTGTCATATCTAATTACAGGTGTCTGGGAGATCCCACATGGGTACTAGGAGCTAAACTCAAGTCCTTTGAAACAGTAGAAAGTACTTTTAACTGTTGAGACATCTCTCTATTCCCGAGTCTTGGGTTCTCTGTTGAATTTAAGCTCTTGCCATTCTGAAAATGTCTCTCAGGAGACATTCCACACAAATAGTGCCCTCATTTAAGAGTCACTAACTCAGACTTGTGACTTTAATCCTTGTAGTATGCCTGCAGTAAATTAACAAGACCAGATAGCAGCTGGAAACGCTGAGCAAAACTCTGGCTATTCAAAAACTATTTCACACAGCAGAAACCACTTGCATTTCAAACCTTTCTATTTTACCTTATTTGGAGATATAAAATGGAATTCAGAGCTACCACCACCCTCTAAAATAAGAACTTAATATTTACAAATCTTTGTAGAGATAGAAGAAAAAATAGACTCCTGTTTCAAAGATGCTAAGAACAAGTCGCATTAATAAGCATGGTTTCTACTTTTTGCTAGCAAAACTAAATAAAATTTCTCACTGTTTTTCAGTGAAGGAAAAACACCATCTCTGATAACAAGGAATGGTTACCAAGTAGCAATGGGGGGATTTTATTGAAAGGATTACTTGGTTATTAAAAAGGAGATTTGTACGGGCTGCAGGGCCTCCCTCTTACACTGGCCTCTGGAGATGACTATGTCGTTTCTGTTTCCCTTCCTGAAAGCATGCAGATATGGTGAGGCCAAGGAAAAGGCCTCAGAGATTGACTCAGAACTTCGTGAAGAAACACTGGCAATGACCTGCCCTCCTGCAGATTCTGTCCTTTAGAGGACCTCTGAGGAGGACTGGAGGATGATGGGTCGGGATGGTACCTGGGACCTTTAAAACTAAGCATATGTGCACACTAATTCCACTCAGCTGTTGTTTCCCTTGGTATGGAGTTAAGTTACTTGACTACTCACTCCTCTGCCCCATCATAAAGGACAACTTGGGGCTAATCGGTCACACTGCAAATCGAGGGAGGGATCTTACAACAGAAATGGGCTCTGGAAGCACGCCGGAGGGGGAAGGGCTCAGCCTTCTCAGTACAGCTTCCATTCAGAAAGGATCAGACTCTGTTGATGAAGCTCCTCATACAAGACAGGACATGGCCAAATCCTTCATCCTAAAAAGGACTCAACTCGGAGGGGTGGTGCAAAGGCGAGTGAGTCACTCGCAGCTGTGCAGAATCATATGTAGTCTCTATTTTTGATTTAACTTTCCTTTATTTACCTCCAAGGCCAATGGCTTTTGTGGCATCAGTTTTTATTTAAGGACTTGTTAAAACACTGACTACTGAGCCCCACACTCAGTTTTTGGGACTAGAAGATCTTTCTCACCAGTTCCCAGGTGACATTGTTCATGGATAGCACACTTTGGGCAATACTGTTGAATAACCAAGACCAATTTAATTACATAGGAGGACAGCAAAACACTTCTTAAAGGCAAAGTCTTTCATGGTAAACTGAAATGGGTGTTGCTAACAGTCAGAGAACTTTAGCCAACAAACTTTAGCCTCCACCACCATCAGATGTCCTGGGGATATCCATCCACTCTGTGGGTTCTAGTGCCAGATTAGGTTTGAACTTAAAATCTCAGTCCACTGTCTAAGATGACAACTCTTTTCAAGCCAGCCAGTGGCTTTTCTACAGGACAGCTTTCTCAATTTGGAACAGGAAATGAGATACATCTGATAGCATCAGGTTGTCGCGGATATCAAACGTAATTGTTTACAAGCTTTCCCACAATGGCTCAAGCAGAGTAAGGCCTCAACACTTGCCAGCAATAAGGATTAATACCAGCATTAAACTGATGTTACCTTAGCAGTATCGTGTAGCCAAAACATAGTGTTTTTAATACTCAACAAATGCTAAGTTTTTATCCTATTCTCAGATTTTGGAAACTGAGGCACTGAGAGGTTCAGTGCCTCCATGGAGGACATCTTAGGGAGCTCTCTGAAAATGAGATGCACTCTGTGGGGAACCTGTGGGGACTCTGTAGCTGTCATTCTCATCCCTTGTCCCAGTGTGATCTGAACCAGATCTAGACAAGCCTCCCCCAGAACCTGGCCGCACGCCTCAGGATAGAAGGAGATATTATTTCTGCAGGCCCTCCTGGAGTCTCTCTCAGTCCCCTTCTTGGCCACATACTGCTGTGTGCTGTTTGTGTCTGAAATGGAAAATTTCTGTAACACAATACCCAATACCCAGCTCTGGTCCCCACAGACTTTCAAATAATCCTTTTACTTGTTTTTTTTTTTTTTTTCCTTTTTTTTGGTTTGGGTTAAAATATGACTTCACATCCCAGAGCTCTCAGCAGATTCAAAAGCACTAACAGAATTCAAACCTGTCTAGTTTGTTAGAATTCTAAAGAGTTTTGCTTTTCTAAAAGCAAACAAAATACACCAAAAACCAACCAAACAAACAAAAACAAAAACAAAGACATAGACAAAAAGCCAAGGGCAAGGACTGAGGAGAGTCGCAGTGTCAGAGCCGTAGTTCTGAGAAGCTCCTCTTCATCTCCAGCCCCAGCCCAGGGGAGATACTTGATCCCCAACACTCTCACAGTAGCCCAAAGAAAGGCAAAAAGCCATAGATGCCCTTAGCTTTATGCCCATTTCTGAAATGAGCGTCTTGCAATTGGGCAATGGGAGTCAAGGACCTCAAAAGTTAGACTAGCTAACTCCCAACACCCCTCCTTTTCTAGAGGGTTAACCCTTTAAGCATTAAGTCTGATATGGTCCCAGGGCCTGTCTGAACAGTACAGAGGAGTCCCCTTGAGTGGACTCCACATACATTGCTCTTATTAACTTGGACTTTAGCTCCCAACCTCATACCCAAGATGACAATATTTTTTTTCAAGCCAGTCATTTAGCTTTTGACATGGCAGTCTCTTCATTATAAAATCAGAAAGGTGATACTCCTGATCTCACTAGGTCATCACAAATATGAAATGGAATCATATTTTGAAAACTTTCTCACACTGGTTCAAGCACAGCATGGTCTTGACACACATCAGCAATAGGCATTATGTATTAATTAAACTTGCATTATCATATAGTACTGCATAGCCATGTACTATGATTTTATATTTCACAAGATGATTTTAGTATTTCACAAAGTCTTAGATTGTATACTTTTCATCTTTATCTTAGTGTAAGGGAGTCCTGGTGGGATCTGAATTTCATCTCCCCAGAGTCCCATGTCGAAATCCAAGCCCCCTCAATGCCACAGTATCAACTGATGTGTTTCTTCTACCTCATAGATACACACTGAGCAGCATCTACCATAATAACTTGGGAAACAGGCCTTCCTCACCAGTCACCAAGTTTGCCAGAGCTTTGACTTCAGACTTTCTATCCCCCAGACACATGAGAAATCAAATTTCTGTTGTTTCTGTGGTAGATACCAATCTATGATGTATCCTTATGACAACCCTGAAAGATTAAATAAACAGTTATAGTGATATTTGTTTCAGGAAATATAATGCTCTTTAGTTAGGAAGCAGATTGCTGCTCTGGCAACACTATAACACTGGAGTTGAATACACCTCAACTTGACCCTGATGCCTGGCCTTGGGCAAGTTTTGGAATGTCTTTGAAATCCAGCTTTCTGTTTGTATAGTGCAGATAGCAGAACTTACCTCCTAGGGTTACAGGGAGGATATAATGAAACAATGTTTGGGAAGTCCTTGACTTCTGGTCTTCAGCCCAGGAATGGATTTTATTCTTTGACAGAAAGACCCACTAACCCCCTACCACTCTACTTGATAGAACTGACTAGAATAATTACAACATCTGGGAGTCTTATTCTTATCCAAAATATTTTTCCAGTGACAGAGTACAGGAGAAAACAGTCTGATCTGTTGTACAATTTTGTCTCTTGGGCAAAATATATCTTGGTATATGATTTACAAATAGGTGTATGATTATAAATTAGGGACAGGGGTATCGTGAATCTAGATGTCTTTAGCAATCACACATTTGTCCCATGCAGCTAATTGGTAGAACAACAGTTTTGTTTGTTCTTATAAAGTAGCTGAATCAAAGTGACCCACTTACGCTCAGGTTTCCACTTCCAGAAGGTTTAAAATTATCTGTTGAAGAGGATGACAGCACCATAGTTTCCTTCAGACGCTCTTAAAACTGGGCTCCAGTGACCCCTTCAATAAAGGCACAGTTGTCTAACAGAGGCGCTCTGACCTCAAGGCAGGTTCATGTACATTACCTGGACTTGGACCCTCACCTTCCATCCTTGGATTACTCAGACTCTGTCTTCCCAGTCTTAATTTCCACTTGCTGAGTGAGGACATGCTAATCCTCCTGTGATGTCATTGTAAAAGAAATTGCACAATCTCAGCTGCTGAGAGTTGAAAAAAAAAAAAAAAAAAACGCTCCCTAGGTCTCTCCTTTCCAGAGGCCCAGAAGAGCATACCAGAGAAGCTTCTCTTTGCTTTGGGCCAACAGGGATCAAAGTCTGAAGCCTGGCTTCCAAGCAATGTTGGGATTCAACTTTTTCTCGGCGGACTCAAAGCACCGGAGCACCCGTAACTTTTGGCTCATCCAGTCACACCAATGTTTTGAAGCTTCTTATTTCTGATCAGTGCACTTGCTGGAAAGTAGGAGAAAATAGGGAGGTTGGCATTCATACTGTTGGAGGGTGAGGGAGGCAGTTAGACAGCAGTGTAGAAGGCTCTGGAAAGTAGGTGGCCTTTGTAGAGCACCCCCCTTTCCTCTACACCACTGGTTCCTTCCAGAACAATACAGTCAAAAAGGTGATTTATAGCTAACGACCATGCACAAAGTTATTTTTTAGTTGACGAAATGAACTTCAGATGTCAGGCAGGAAAAACACATCCAGAAATCTCTTTTGTATTAGTTCCCCTTAAAGAGGAAAACCAATTGAATATCCAGTCAATGCTATTTTAACTCCAGTCCTTAGGTTTAAAATTAAGGCTTAAAAAGCAAAGAGTTAATAAGTTCTCTTCCCTGCTTCCTAAATCACTGATGCTGAATTAGATAGCATCAGACTTGAAGACCAGAGCCAGCTCACTAGAAACTGAAGCTAAGGTGGGAGGGGTGGGGGGGGGGAAGACTAGCTCCCACTCTTTGAAACTTGAAGTGTAAAAGAAGAAAAACAGAACGAGCAAAGCAGAATCTACCTTAATATTTTGTTGTTTCTCTTTCCTCCTCTCTGCATGCAGACAGCCTCTCAAACACACGAATCTTCCCCCCACAGTCTTCCATATACATTGACAGACACCCCCTCACATACAAGAACAAATCCTCTCTCACACATGTGCTTACATGTGCATTCACATACACCCTCACATACTACAAGAGGAAGACAAGTAACCCTGCATCAGAACACTAACAGTTTTCATTATCTACAGGATTTACCATCTTCCTCACATTGTTCATTTTCTGCAGACTAAGGTTGACAATATTTTTCTTATAGCAGTGTTGTTAGATCAAATAAAAGAACAAAATATATTTTATAAACCACAAAGTAGCCATTTAGTAACTCCGTTCAAAAAACTTAAAAACCCAGAGAAAGTAGGGGACCTTCTCTCAAATTCCTACTTGTCAACACACGTGTCTTTCATGTAATTCATAGACTTATGAGGTCCTTTGAAGACCCCAGTTTAACACTTGCTCTAAAAATGCTTTCCTGGTATGGACTATGCCACCCAGAAGAGTGTATTTCCATGCCGTGAAGTACTTTTGAATAAGGCATCCATTAGCCTGGTTAGCCTTTATTCGGCCTTTGCTAGATACCAGAGGCTTCTAGAGCATAGACATTCTTGGCTTTTAGAAGTTAGCAGTCAAGAAGATCCAGTGCAAAAATGTCTTCTCATGATGATTGTCACCTAATAAGCTCACCTCACGGCATCTGGCCTTCTGCTTGTCTCTGCTTTTTCTGGTCAGATAGATGGCAGAATGATTGCTTCCAACTGAGACAGGGATATGTAACAAGAGATCAAAACACTTTCCCTAGGTCTATGGAAAAGTTTTACTGCTCTTGTTTTTTCTCCAAGACTTGATACACGAAAGGACCTGGGAATAACCAGCAAAGAGCAGCTGTGTTCAACTGAGTTCTCATGGTCTCTTGACCTGAACCCCTCCCATCAATGCAAAGACATCTGTAAACATCCATTGTTTTTCTATAGTCCGTGAAGTATGCTTTTTGCAGAGTGTTGCCATTAAATTAGTGAGTGATATAACATAGAATTTTGGAAAGGCATTTTCATTATGAGCAGAAGCATTCAAATTGTTTTCTGGAATTCAGTTTTAAGAGAGTTGGAGACTAGAGGGCAAAACCGTAATTTTGTTATCTGCAAGCTCAGATGATAATCATAACATCTTTGTTTAACTCTAGTATTTAATAGAATAGTTCACATACAGCTGTTTTTAAATGCACAGTGAAATTTCAATGGTCTTTATAACTCGATTATCTCATTCCCAACAGCTCTGCCTTTGCCATTGCCAGGGGCCCACCGACTTTACTTATGCTAGGAAATACTGTTGCTGACATCCCTAAGTCACTGTATTTTTGTCTGGCTACTAAGTTCCTACAGAAATAGTAGTTTATGATACAGTTTTGTATAAGTTAGGTGAAATAGGGAAAGGAGGAATTGGTAAGTGCTGGTAACACACACGAGAAAGATTGGGAATTAGATGCTCATTTTGGAAGAAGAGAATAACGGCAGCTGGTTGGTCCTAGTTGGTATTTTCCAGGGGATGGTTATTAAAAGACAGAGTAGATAGCATCAACTGGGGATACTTACCCCTGTGAGAAAAAGCCTAGGGAAGCCGTTTGTGTCATTAGCTGAGCGGTATCCAGCGTGACTCCTAACATAGTTTTCCATGATTCACAGAAGATTTCAGGAAGAAAATGAAATTTCAACATGAACTTGAATTAGAAGCCATCACGTGTGTGGAAGAACACGAAGGGTTTTAAACATAAAGTCCTGGTAGGTTAACCTGGACACAATGACTGGCTTACCAAACCATAGCGTACATTAAGATGAGAGTTACAGATGCTTGTGGTGTACTCTGTAAACAGCAGACCGGTGTAATGAAGGGTTTGTACAGGAGAAAGTTGTAAGAGGATAACAGGTTGGAGCTGTGCTACTAAAGCCATACACTACAGAGCACTCATTTTCTCTGCAGACCAAGCTCTAGTCCATGAGTGAGAACACACACATAAGCTCAAAAAAAAAAAAAAATTCAGGGAATGTAGCAGAGCTCTAGAGGGCTATACGTTGGGCCGTCGGCCAGCCAGTTAGCCCTTCCCCCAGGCCTTCTGGTGCTGCTGCAAATAATCCTAGTCACAGCCACTGTGCAGGCTGTGTTGATGGGCTCATGTGAACAAAGCTTGGCAAGACTGCCTGGGATTTAAAAGTCTTCTTGAACAATCTCATCACCCAAATCCACCTCCAAGCTTAGAGCTTGCTCTGCCTTGGCGGCACTTTAGCATTGCCTTGCGAAGCCCACATGCAAAGTCCCGAGAGACAATGCTTGCATTCATGTCCGGAATGCTTCCACCTACCATGGAGCCCACTCCCACTCTTCTGTGCCTGAGGAAGAGATTCAGAATTTGCTCAAGAGCCCTCTGGCCATCAATGAACAATTTATAGAGTCTTTCATTATGGGCCAATGCAAACAATACTTGTACTGAACTGCTGCCTCCCCTTCACCCCTGACCCACAGGCAGACACGTGGCAGTGAATGTTGCCAGATGGAGATTGTTTCTGGAGAGCCACATTTAACAGGACTTGATTTATGGCCCAAGAACTGCACTCATCCATTATCCTATGGCTGGACTTGTGCTTAGTGTCTAAGCATCTCTAGTCTCGCATGTGAAATCCTTTGGGTTTGGATGAGGTCCTATTTATGAAGGAGAGGAGACTTTGTTCCCTCCAAGTTCCCTTGCCAAGCCCAAGGACTATGAAGAGAACGAGAAAAGCCAGCCCAAATCATTAGGTAATAAAAATGGTTTGAAAGGGAACCCCCAAAACCAAGTAAACGTTCTCAAAAGGGTCCAGTCCTCCGCCTAGCAGCTCTCCAGGCAGCATCCTCTTCCTCTTCCCATCTTCCCAAGGATTGGAAAGATGAAGTCTTTTATCTCAGCAGCTTCTACCAACCAAGTGTGCCGTTTCCCCATCTGAACATTTCGGGACTCCAGCTCACACATGTGTTAGTGTCTATCCCCAAGCAACAGAGCAGAGGGCTGAGGAGATGATAGCAAACTAAAGTACGCTTAGCTTCATGGGAGTGTCTTGGAGAGTTTGAAGTCCTCATTCCCAAGTCCCCTAGACCGAAAAGTGGCCTCTCTACAAACAGCATGCAAAGAGTCTCCTGCTCTCTGGTTGTGTAACATGATCTATGGCCTGAAGCTTTAGAGAGCTGTTTTTGCAATTTGCTGTGGACGGATTTATCGTCACACTGCATTAATCTATAGCCACAACACCCAGGAAGTATCTAGGGGAGACAGCTGAGAAGTTGATGCAATTCCTTTAGTTTGAACAAAGAGTGATATTGCAGGGGATGAGAAGATGGCTTTCAGGGCAGAGTGCTTGCTACTTAAATATGTAGGCCTCAGTTTTATCTCAGTATCCGGGTAAAAGCTGGGCATGATGGTACATACTCATCATTCTAGTGCTTTGGACATAGACATAAGAGGAGCTCTTAGGATTGCTGGTCCACCAACCAGCCAAACCAGTGATCTTAGGTCCAGTGAGAAAGCCTGTTTTCAAGAAAACAAGGTAAAGAACAACTGAAGAAGATGCCAACACTGACCTCTGGCCTCCACACACAGATGGACAGACATGCATGCAAAGGTCACTAACCCTGCTGTGTGGCGTATAACTAATATGATAACTGTTTATTTCTGCAATATGGATCAACAAACCCATAGAAACCCACCCCTAAACTTTACTTCATTTTCACTTCATTGGTTTTCATATTATGTTTAAGAATTCGCTTTGCTTTCCAGTCCTCTCATAAAACGTTTTAAAGAAAGAGAGGATCTTAATAAGTGGAAAAAGTTAGGTAATGAGAAAGAGAGTCCAGAGCAACACAGCTGAAGATCTTTGGCTGTGTCCCAAAGTCCACCCTTCCCCCCCCCCCCCCCCCCCCCCCCCCCCCCCCCCCCCCCCGTGTAAGGTGCTTCCTCTGGGAGAGTTCTCATTATGTCATCAATGTATTTTTCCAAATAGCAAACTCCCTGAGGTAGGAAATCTGCCTGGGGAAGCATTTATCATCCCTAAGCAAATTAGTTAGCAGATCTTTGTAGAAAGTCTTCTCTTTTTATATACCGTTTTCCTGCTGTGTGCGTGTGTGTGTGTGTGTGTGTGTGTGTGTGTGTGTGTGTGTGTGCATGTGTTCATTTATGTATGTGTTTCCTCTTTCTTTAAAGATTGTGAATTAGTAAGACATCCCAAATTTAATTTGGTTTTAATTTGTTACTATTCAAATGCAAATGTCAAGTGGCTGTCCTTGGGGAAGCTGTGGTTTTCATGGTTTTTGCCTCAAGAAACAATTCTCTTGATTGAAGTATACACACACACACACACACACACACACACACACACACACACACACGGAATATGCCAAAATATAAGACTCTAGAAACACACTTGGAAAAGATGGGTGATAAACATAGCATTTTAATGTACGTTGTCATAAAATTATCAGGCAAGCATTTTACCAACGAGAAGAAACATATTCAGGAAAACTCCTACATTAGTGTTACATCACACCCCAACCAAAGGAAAAGGAACACATCCCAAGACAGCTCAAGAAATATGCCTCTTTGCAACTGAGCTAACAGAGGCCAGAGGAAGGAGTTCTCCTCTCATGGAGCAGATTGCTGGTGACAACGGGCTTCCACAGAGCAACCAGGCTAGCGAGGCAGCTGCAGTAGGGGTGAGAAAAAGACAGCGAATCCAGAAGCCTCGGGGCATCCAAGAATGCCTCATCCCCCAGTGCTTCTTATTCATGGATCATCAGCTCACTTGGACAAAACCATTGGCATTGCAGCAAGCCCGGCCTTTGAGAAGGAACTTTCTAGGTTAGGCGAGGAAACCTGTGAAGGAGTTCCGTGAGCTTAATGGTACGCATAATAAAAACTGTCTGTCTTGTGTTTCTTCAAGTTAGATGTGTCAGCACTGCTGGTCCCCTTTGGGGCCTGTGAAGAAGATTATTCTCCCTAACTCCTGGAGTTTGCTGGGGACCTTGGCTTGTAGATATGTCATTCCTCCAGCCATTCGTCTTCCTGTGGTATGCTTCCTGTGTAAACATGTGTCCTGAGTTTAAAGCCAAAG
The DNA here is from genome assembly GCF_008632895.1 of Mastomys coucha. Lineage (NCBI taxonomy): Eukaryota > Metazoa > Chordata > Mammalia > Rodentia > Muridae > Mastomys > Mastomys coucha. Next base: position 43,748,256 of record NW_022196894.1, on the reverse strand, counting down.
CCATCTTCCCTTTTTTTTTCTTTTATTGAAAACAGATTCTGTTCTCATACAGCTTATCTTGACGATAGTTTCCCCTCCCTCTACTCCTCTCAGTTCCTCCCCATCTGCCCTCCCCTCTGGATCCACTTCCTTTCTGGCTGTCATCACTCTTAGAGACTTCTAAGAGATAACAACCACATATGACAAAATAAATAATAAGATGAACCTAAAATTATCATATAGAAGTTGAACACAAAAACCTGACTGGAGGAAAAGAGTCTCATCAGAAGGCACAAGAGTCAGAGACCTACTCATTCATTCAGGAGTCCCGTAAGAATGCTCAGCCAGTGGCTATAATATATATGCAGAAGACCTGGTGCAGACCCATGTAGGCCCTCTTAAACTCACCTTCTTAATGAGACACTATTTACATAGGACTAGAGTTTAGTCCCATAGTTTCATTTTGTCTTGGAGAGATCTTTTCCCCAAATAAGGCCGGAGCCACAAGTGTAATAATTAAGACTTCAGCATCTTTTGGGAGGACACGATTGAACCAGTAACTGACAAGTTTTCTTTTAAATGTCAGTCCTAGTTCAATGGTCACCCTCGACTTGCTCACTTGGAAGTTATCTGGCTCGACATAACATAACATCATGATAACAAGTGGTTATTTTTCTTTTACAAAATAAGAAAAGACCCATTATTCTCTCATTTGTTTTTTAATGTTTTATGAAATAAATCAGAGTCACAGAATGCCCGTGTTGGCCTTAAACTCACTCTGTACCTGAGGATGACCTTCAACTTCTGATCCTCCTTCCCCTACCTCCTAAGTGTTGGGATTACAAGCACACCCCTGGCCTATATGTTACTGGAGGTGGAACCTGGGGCTTTTCCCATCTAGGCAAGCACTCTATCAACAGAGCTGGTCCCCAGCTTGCTTTTAATATTTGCATTTTGACAAACAACACCAAGAATTTGGTATAGCTTACTTGACATACTCCACCCCCAAATCCTAAGTGCTGTAAGGATGTGAAAGCTGTGATTCCTATTAAAGGTATTGCTTGTCTCTTACACCATGCCCTTCCATCCATTCTCATTAATTAGAACAAGCAAATTAAGGTAACTTGAAAATCTATGACTTGTTAGCATGTTATTAGTCAAGAGGTGACCCTGTTCTGAGGACAGTCTTTCCTAATTTGATATAGTAAAAGTTCTGTACATTCCAGTTTCAAAATAATCATTATTGCCAAATATGAAGGTGCATACCTGTACTCCCAGGACTTGGGAGATGGAGGTAAGGGGGTCTTCAGATTAAAGCCAGCCTGAACTGCATGGTCAAACCTGTGTCAAAGCAATGTTATTCATTTTACCATAAGAGAAAAGTAGAGAAAGAGACAGAGTGAGTGTAAGAAGAGGAAGAAGATGCTAATAAAGCAGTCATAAATAGGACCAAGGCTTCAGGTATCTGTTTTGGTTAACCTGGAATCCGAAGGGCTCTTTAAAGCTCCGCTCTCTCTCTGACATCTGGTACAGAAGCTTGTAGATAAGCTACGCTGGCAGGCAGACACATGCTTCCCGAATTACAGGCAGTGCTAGGGGTCAGGGTTGGGGGTTAGTGGGGGGATGGACTCAGCTAAGTGTGAGCTTTGCATTTGCCTGGGCATTTCCTCTGCCCTAATGCACAGGTAGAAACTTTCTAGCTGAGTATCCAGAGAAAGTCCTGCCGAAGTCTGTGGTGTCAGCCCAGGAAGAGTGATTTCTTAAGTCAGGGGCTGGCTGCTCTTCTGAGGGAGGATTGGGTTTATAAGGATTGCAGTTTGAGAGTTCTCTACAGAGGTGAAGGTCCTTACCAGAGGCCGAGAACTCATCCCTCTGCCTACTCTCACAAGCACAAGTCAGACACTTCTGATCTTTCCTTGGTTTGAACACAGAAACAAACAACCTCAGTGAAGATATTGGTAACTATTTGACTCTAAGGATGGAACTCCTAGAGATCTGACATCAGCCCTTAATGAAAGAAACCAGCAGTGACTTCAGTGCACTGGTAGCATTGCTCAGAATTCAGCATGAAAAGGACAGCAGAATCGTAAAGCAATTGTGCCAAGGTGGGCAATGGGCAGGTCAGAGGGTGAAGGGTTTACTGTACAGGCTTGAGGGCCTGAGCTCAGGTTCCCAGCACTCATGGAACAGACTAGTGCAGTGGCATTTGTGTGTAAGGCTAGGAGTCCCAGATGAAGTGTTAGGGGTTGGGGAATTCCAGGAATTGGTTGGAAACTGCAACCTCTGGTTCCATTGAGATCACACACATACACACACACACACACACACACACACACACACACACATGCAAATACACACACACATGGCATGCACACCTGCACATACTCACATACTTTCCTAGGATGTGTTCCAAATATACACAACCAGTCCTCTTGCAGAAAAGCTCATGAATCCCATTTTCATCCCATTTTCTTCCCATTTCCCAGATGCCTCCACCTCTAGCAAATATTCCAGTATGAGAGCCACTCTAAGAACCAGGGCTGAGTGATCACATGCAAGGGAGATGTGGACATGATACCCATGTGAGTTTCTGAGTCCCTTTAGCAGCTGTGAAATTATGATGATGCAAAATGGGTGTAAGGAAAGACTTGGAGCCTGATGACCCTGATACCTGAGGCCTTGCCCCCAGGATTTCTCTCAGTAGCCTTCAGTGGTCCCTTTTATTGATGACAGTTTTAGTAAAGCTCACATGGCTTAGAGGAAACTATCAACACCTCATCAGTCAGAGAAAGATGACGTTGCACCTAAATAAATGTGTTGGCTTCCTACGGCTACCAAAAGAAAGCTCCATCGACTGGATAGCTTACATAACACACATTTTAAATAGACTTTGGTGATGCTGAGATCTCAGGCGAAGTGTGTTTCTAGAATCTTGTGCACTCCCCATCACTTTATATGTCACCCATGGTGCTGAGTTGATTAAAACCTATTTACTTAAATTTCTCTTTGGGGCAGATAGCGACTTGGTGTATTCATGTGTTTTTGCATTTCTTGTCTGGTAGATTGTCTATTCTAGATGTGTGCTTAAAAAACTTGTTGAGCCGGGCAGTGGTGGCGCATGTCTTTAATCCCAGCACTTGGGAGGCAGGGGCAGGTGGATTTCTGAGTTCGGGGCCAGCCTGGTCTACAGTGTGAGTTCCAGGACAGCCAGGGCTACACAGAGAAACCCTGTCTCGAAAAACTAAAAAAAAAACAAAACAAAACCAAAAAAACAACAACTTTTGTTGATTAAGTAAACTAGTATATTTGTCTTATCCACTAAACTTTTAGCAAGCAAAGAATTCTGTAGGAATTACTGAGGATTATTATTGCATAGGCTTAACATGAGACCGGACCACCTGGATCCACCCCATAGGTTTAGTCCCAACTCTACAAGACAGGGGACTGTCTTCTCAAATGCAGCTGAGGAGTGACCTGAGTTGGACACTTGTATATTCATTCTTCTCTCATCCTTCGGTAGGAAAGGGATGCTAAGAGAAGGTGCCAGGTAGAAGACAACCTGACTGGATTGAGAAGAAATATGAAAAATGGTATTGATTTACTCAGTACCATTTGGTCACCACATAGGATCAGTTATTGATGGCACTGTTGCAAGAGTACACCTCTCCCTGTTGCTGCTTTTCATGTGCAGAAACATCAAAGAGAAAGCAGTGCCTAACAGAGCTCCTTTGTAAGAGATCTTCCTGCTCTACTCTCCTGCTGAGAGCTCTGGATCCTCTTGGGTCAGGGATACTCTCTGTAAAGGCTGGGACATGCACCTGGGCGATGGGTGTGCTACAGGGATCCATGTCACAGGAATATTTCTCCCAACTCACTGTTAGGCTGCAGAGCACCTCTACAAGCTGAGAACCTTCAAGGTTTGAGAAATTAACAAAATAGGAAGAAAGAGAAGGGCTCTCACGTCCTGGTGCTGATGGACACACAGTCTCCTGGAAATTGATGTTGGGATGCATATGCCAAGCAGCTTGGCACATCTGCTCTTCAATACACTGTCTGTCTCAGGAAGCATCAGGATGAGAAATTCAGGGAGAAATGCAGGGTCTTGACAAAGGGCATCCCTGCTGGGGCTTGATTGGTTTTCATGGCTTTTCCCCCCTTTCTTTCTGTTTTCATCTTTCAAAAGAATAAAATAAAAATAAAGCTGACTTGAAATAATTCCAGTCATATGTGTATCCTGACACCACACATTTTTTGGTCATGTTAACTTCTTGTGACTTCAAAGAACACTGTCAATTTTCTAGGCTCCAAATCCATGGTGTTTTCAATTTAAACATAGGGTTTGCCAATCCTAGCCCTAAAAGAAATATTTTCATGATCCAGTTCTTTTATCAACTCCACATCATGGGTGTGGTGTCCCTCCCTGGTCCAGCTTCCCTCTGTGCTCTTGAGAAACCAAACACGGAGGCTGGGAAAATATTCTCAATGGATAAGACCCTGCTCTCATCTCCCATCAAGGATGCATAGAGGGTGGAAAAAGGAAAAACCAAATTAATATATTTTAGTTATTTATTGTTGTTATTTTATATATTATTAATATATTATATTTAAGAAAATGAAGGAGTAGGGCTAGGCAGATGGCTCACCTATGTGCACTTGCAGTGAACCTTGGTTACATTTCTCAACACTTACGTGATAGCTCAGAGTTGCACATAACTCCACTTCCAGAGGATCCGGTGCAGCCTTCTGACTTTAAAGGACTATCATTTCGCTAACTGCATGGTTGATCTGCACACTTCAAAACAAGCTGTAAGAATGAAAGTCTAAGCTTTTCTTCTCCTCTGAATTAAAAAAGCTGGCCTACTGTGGAAGAGAATTATATAGAAAGGAACATACATAAAGTTTAGTATTTCTAATGTCATCCTTAGGGTTTTGTGAAGAGGCACAATGACCATGACAAGTCTTATACAAGAAAATAATTTAATTAGGGCTTTCTTACCTTCAGAGGATTAGTCTATTCTCATTGTATGGCATTGTGCAGGCAAACATAGTGCTAGAGAAGGAGCTGAGAGTTCTTCATGCAGATCAACAGACAGCAGAAAGAGACAGACAACCTCAAAGGCCCGTCCCCAGTGACATACTTCCTCCAACAAGGCCACAACTTTTAATAGTGGCACTCCCTGATGACAGCAAATTCAAATTCATAAGCCTGTGGGAAGCGTTTCTATTCAAACTATCATATTGAGTGAACAAGAACTAAGAATGGGTGTGGCATCATGTGGGTGTGGCATTGTGTGGGTGTGGCATTGTGTGGGCATGGCATCATATGGGTGTGGCAGGTGGAATGATGAATTTGAGATAGCCTAATGCCTCTATGTGAATGGGGCTAGGAAAAAATAGAATAATATACAATTTAGATGCTCTGTGCTCCTGCATCAGGCCTTTTTAGACTTGTATTTTTAAATAATACAGTCCATCTTAACTGCAGAATCTCACATATTTTGGAGGCTAAATAAGTAGAAATATATAGAAGTATAATGATCAAGATGTGACACCACAAAACTTAAGAAAATGAAATTTTAGCCTGACCTGAAAATCTGACCTGGAGAATAATTATTTTAAATTTGCTTTTTCCCTTATAAGTAAGTGGAAGTATTTGTGTGTTTTTTTTTTTTTTACATTGCACATCTGTGTACCCATTTATATCTCACTGCTAAGTTGGTGAGAGCCCAGATGTTCACTGGGTTTCTGGACATAAGCACTCATTTCTCAAAGAAGCTTTAAATATACCGCATTGCTTTGCAATAAACTTAACTCTGGAGTCTTCTTAGAGTAGCTGGGACAGAATCTGGAAAACATTTAGCTCTTTTTTTTGTTTTTTCAAAGATATTGAGTTCCTCTTACCAGTGCCAAAGGCAATTGCTTCTCAGGCATCTCTGTGACAATGCAGATCCCTGTCCCACACCAGCTGAGCCTGTAATTGCCTGGGGCAAGGAACTCTAATACTCATTCTTTGAAAGGTCCTCCTACATGCAGTACAGGTTGCATTCCTATGCCGACCTCTAGAGAGCTGCCTGTAAGAAGTATACAAAGATTTAGAGAAGAAGCTCCTATAATATATGAACTCTCTTTGAGATTGTGCTAAGTCTTTCCTTTTCAGTTACGTGAGACTGGGGAAGAAAGTGGATAGCAAGAAAGAAAGGACAGAAAATCAAAAGTTTGTTCTTTAGTGAGGTCTAGTTACAATCTAAGTGTGATTCCTACAGCCATGTCTCATGCTCAGGGTTCATTCAGTTAGAATCTCCATTAAGCATTCCAGGAAATCCAATGTACAGAGGTCACATGTTTCTCTGCTGAAGGCCAAATTGCCCGCCTTGTCATGAGGAAAGTGTGAAGGAAGCAGTTTGCCATATTCCATACAATAAAGACAAACTCAAAGAGCATGGGGCCTTTGAGGGTAACAGCAAGTTACAGCTCACGCTTCAATCTATAACTTTGCTTTGTCTTAGAAGGAGGGAAGTATGGGAGCAAGTACACTCTTTACACTTGGCAACTGGTCCTCACACCAATGACAACTGTATGGCTTGATCCGATCTGATTTTAGAAGGCACTGAAGATAGAAATAGTTTTGGTCTACAGATGGTCTTGTGAAGTTACTGAAGTGCCTTGCTAAGGAAACAGAAACACATTTTTATTCTTAGGAGCTTATGATCAAGTTTAGTTGGGAAGCCAGTAAAGGAAGGTGCTGAGGGCCAATGGTATGCAGGGACACAGAGTGCCGAGATGCTTTGGTCATAAGGCAGCCCTGTGATTCTCAACTGGAACTCTCCAGGCCATGGGTAGTCCACGAGAAAATGATAAAGAGATCCTTGTTGGGTAGATACTAAGGATCAGAGCATCTTCCCAACTGACTTCTGTCTTCTCTCATGTTAAAGGATGTGACTAGTTTATTCGTTCTCAAATCAAGTGTCTAATCATTTTATGCAGCAGTAATAAGAGAATCATTATAGTTTCCCAAATGGGTCATGTTTTCTTATGTGATAATCTAGAATATGCAGGATATAATCTGAAGCTAATATTCAGTTTAAAATTAAAGCTCAGCATTGGGTTCAGTATTTCTTTTCTCCTGTTTTGTAACATAGGGACATTTAGTACAGTATTGGAAAACAGACACATCTCCTTCCAAACATAAATTGACAAGCATGAAAGGACTCTCATTACAGAGTCCCAGAAATGGCTCTCCCTTCCACTGTCCATCTTTCTGTGATTTCCCTCAACTGATTTTTTTTCCTTCAAAAATGCTAGCTTGTGGTAACCCTGTACACATCATACTCTCAACTCCTTTGATACCATCTGTCCAATAAAATGGAAAAGAATTATCATGTTAGATGAATTTCATTGGATCCTACTTCAAAGAAATGTGTAGATCATTCTACTGGGCAAATACTCTGAGTGACAAAGCTTCTCACTGGTTTCAGGTATGAGTTGTGTGATTTAGCCCCTTCTAGATGGTGCACGCTCCTCTCTGCTACTCTCTGCCTTTCTTCCAGCTCAACTCAAGCAGGTTTCTTAGCAAGTTCAGAAAAACTGAGACCAGTAAATAGATATTTTACGCATGGGAGTTTGGAGAGCTTTAGAGTTTGTCTCACAACTCAGCTAACCTCCTGCTTTGAGGCAGCTATCTAAACCTCTGTGAGTATGAGACTTCATCTGAGAAATGTAGACACTGTAACTGGCTGAATTGAGTTCTATAAAGCATATTTGAAGTACTAACACCTCAGACCTCACAATGTGAATGGCTTAGTTACTTTTCTATTGCTGTGAAGAGGTATATGACCAAGACAACTTATAGAAGAAACAGTTTCAGAATGAGTCAGCAACCATCACGGATGGGAGCATGGAACCTGGCACTAGGTCAGTGGTTGAGAGCCTACATGCTTATCTGCAAGTTTGAGACAGAGAGCTGGTATGGGCTTTTGAAACCTCAAAACCCACCCTCAGTGATGCCCTTCCTCTAACAAGGCCACACCTCCTAATCCTTCCCAAACTGTTCTACCAACCGGGGACCAAGTATTCAAATCTATAAACCTATAGAGGCCATTTTTGTTCAAATCAGTATAGTGACCATATTTTGGGGGATAAAGTCTTTACAAATGCATTCAAGTTATTTTTGTCAAATGGAAAAAATTGGACACAGTCCACACACAGGAAATACAAAGATGTCAATCTATAAACCAAGGAAAAGAAGATATAATCAAACCTCTCTCCAAAGCCCTCAGAAAAACAAAAGGATCCTTTATAGAGTTCCTGCCGACTTGACTGTAAGGAAATATTTCTGTTGTTTAAGTTGACTGTTGGTGGTGCTTTGTTACAGGAACCACATAAAATTGTGGTAGAGTCACCTTGTTTAGCCACAGTAAGGATTACTGAAAAGACACACAGTGCTCAACCCAGCCTCAGGTTGGACCTGCCTTTCCTAAAGTGCTGTACTTGATCTGTTCTCACAAACCTGATAGGTATGGCATGCCCTTAGGGAAAATGTGCCTTAGCTCCCTTTGTGGCTCCTGGAATGCCCCCTGTAGAAGATCTCTTCTTACTACCCAGGGCTCAAATATGGCAGGTTTGGCTTCAAAAAAAAAAAAAAAAAAAATCAAGGTCAAGTGTGAATCCCTGAAGAACACATATAATTGCTTTGTAGACTTTCTTCAACAGAAGCTGTGGGATTTGTGGAAGTCCCAATTGCTTCACTCTGTAGACCAGGCTGGCCTCGAACTCAGAAATCCGCCTGCCTCTGCCTCCCAAGTGCTGGGATTAAAGGCGTGCGCCACCACTGCCTCTGCAGTATCTTTCTAGAGACGGTCTCCTGTGTCACACAGGGAGAAGTCACTGAGGCCTGAGTTCTGAGCATACATTGTGAGCATTTTCCACTGTGTGACATCATGCCACACAAGGCTGACAGATGCTGCCCAGAACACCCTAACTCAGAGACCTTTACATGTTATCATTTTCAGGGTTTTTTTTCATACATACAAAATGATTTATTTCTACCAAAACATAATCATTTTATTAAAGAAAGCAAGCTCCTTAACATCTTTCTACTCTGTCTCATCAGCCTGTAAATACCAAACTAATCTTTGGGTTGGATTGAATTAGAATGCTCTATTTATTTGGTTGGCTTGAGTTTCATTTTTTAGAAATGATAAATGAATGTTAGCTTCAGAGCAGGCCAGATCCTAACGATTTACGAGGTGTTCTTAAGCTTTCTCCTCATATTTTGTACTATTTATTTATGCAAAGTAACATGCTCAGCATGACTGACCATAAAACCAAAGATACCAATCAACTCTGAAAAATGTTGAGATATTTGATATATGATGTTCAGCCAATATTTAGTCTCCATGCAAAAATGAGCAAGCACAGTCATCTCATTAGGATGCAAATTTGCCTTCATCCTTAGAAAGAGCAAAATTTTATGTATTTTAAGGTTATTTTAAGATAACTACAGAATTTATAATCAATATAAGTTTGATTTGTATGTTATATGCCTGGGATTACATAAAATTTCTCAAACCAAAAGGTGTCCTGAGTGGAAAAAATAAGGAAACCCTGAATTAGGCCACTCCCGCGGATTCTCTTTTGGTACATTTAACACAGTGGGTCACACAATTTTAGCAGCTTTCTGATTATCTGGTAGTAAGGAAACTTACGTGGTTTGTAGTTATCTCAGAACTCTGGCAGAGCTAAAGGGAGGCATGAACTAATTTCTAGGTGATGCTGGCGCTGTTGGCTCATGAACCACATCTTTGAAATCACTGTTCTTTACAATGTATGTATGACTTCAGCTTTTACTGACATTTCTATAACCATGTAGACATTTCTAGAAATCTAAATGCAGGCTCAAATCTGACTCCTCAGTCATTGTCAGTTATTGGGATATTTAAGATGCTAACCCAGTCAGCTGTTGCTGTTGAAGGGGTGAATCATGGAGCCAAGTATGTGCCTGTTTCTCACCTTCCTGTTCACAGCCTTTCTCTGTAGAACTTCCGTAGACTCTGACATAAATCTAGTTCACAAATGTGAACCAAAAGTTCATTTACAAGTCAGATACTTGTTACAGTGAGTATGTAATTTTAACTTCATTCTGTACATCAGTAGAAAGGTAAATAATGGAAAAGAAGTCCAAGCAGCAGGAATAGTTAGGGTTATAACTCATAATCCCTCTTTGTCTGGTGAAATCCAAATGAACTACAGCATATGTGCAGCTTTGTAGACCAGGCAGATGATCCAAATGCACTGGTAGATCTGAAATCAAAAAGCAATAATGTTTTTTTCCAGTGAGAATTTCTCTAACTAGCCTACACTGGCTAGTTGAGCTCATGATTCTCATTTGTTGACCATCATGCCACTCTGACATGAAATCTTAGATCTAGATACATGTTTTTATATATGGGTGTATTATTTAGATGTTAAGAATTTCTGTGAGACCTCATACGTAAGTTCCTTTACAGTGCACAATACTGGATTTCTCCTCAGTTCAATCAATACACATATTGTGGATGCTTAATAAGGCATTAAGCAATAAGTAGATGACCATTAGTACTTGTGCAGGATGCAGCGTGTTTAGCTATCATTATGACTTTCAACAACAGAATGTATGAAATGCACTCCCAAGTTAATTTTTACTTTTTCTGGCGCAATTTTGCATCCTTGCATCTTTCTCAGTGACATCACAACTGAGAAAAGTCTAACCATTAAGAACTTCAGTATAACCTGTTGTACAAACAGCATCTATCTATTGACCAAGATAATCACTTGTTTTTTTTTTTAATCTCCCTGCCTCTCTCTGCTGTTTTTAAATCCTAAAGCTGCTCCTGAGCTCATCTTTACATTCTGCTGGAGTTCTCTTTCATATCACTATTATTTTTCTTTCTTCCTTTCCCCAAGTCTCTTCCAATTCTATACCAAAACACCTCACCCCCCCCAAAACAAAACAAAACAAAACAAAAAACAGGAATGCCAGGACATTGAAATATTCATGTTTTCTCCTACTACTGAGCTTATCTGGGATATTTTTATCTCCTCCCCCATACTCAGGCTTCACCATAAGAGTTTCTTTCTCCTTTGGACGCTTGGCTTCTGCTAATCTTTATCCAGTCACAATTGAATCTTACTTTGTGGCTATGCACAAAAAGATTGGATCTATATAAATGTTAAGAATGATTGTTAGTTTTCCAAGTATAATTTGGTTGAAAAGCAAGAATTTCCTCCTGCTTCCTGTTAGGCAGATATATTCCTTTCCCTTCACATGTCCAACTCTGAAACTCTCGAGCACAGTAAGTATAGCTTGGGAGGAAACTTTTTTTTTTTTTTTAATTTAGAAAAGAATCCAGGGAACTATCCAAGCCTTCGGACACTCCTTTTAGGCCCCATGAAAAGCAGTTCCCTTGGAGGATGAGATTCCAGCAACACGAGCAGAGGTGATACTGGTTAAGGACAAAGAAATCGTCAAAATGCAATCTGCTATTTTTGAATCTTGTTTGCCTCTCTGTTGGCCCTAAATTCGATGTACTTGTCCCTTATGTCAGTGAGGCCAAGGCAAAGACATACATGAATAACTTTCTTTAAATGGAGAATATTTGTTGGATTGTGAGAGATGTTACTGAGGTAACAGTATAACTAAGAAGAACAAGTAGATTTGAATTAGTTTGGTTAAAATTTTTTAAAATAACACTAAGTGGCAGTAGATATAATTTAATAATAACCATAATTTACACTATGCTTCCTAATATTTTCCCATCCTTTCTCTGTTGTGTCCTTTCCTTTGGGTCATTTTACAATGTTTGTGGTAGGTTAATAAATATACCATTCTGTAAGGTCATTAGAAGGTATGAACATATATGTTTATTTTTCTCTGTTACTGACAAAATAAAACCAACAATATAAAGAACTATAAAAAAAAAAAAGACATGGAAGCAGGATAGAAAAGAAAAAACTAAGCCCAAAGAGACTTCATTATTGCATGCATACAATAGGAATAATATAATGTAGAAGCAGTCAGTGATCATTACAGCTGGTAGCAAATGTTCAAGTTAGAGCAAACAAATGTATTTTGTATGGATGTTCCCATTGTGGGGCAATAGCCAGTCCTGGTTTCCTGGGAGCTCTGTTGAGCCATGAACTCTGTGACTTTGCTTTGTCTGTTGTCAAAAAGAAAGTCAGGGTGGGAAAAAAAAGAGACGTACCTTGTGCTGACCATAAGCTCCTCAAATATTGATGACTCTCAAAAGCTCCAATTCGAGTTCATCATTTTACTATCCTGTAAAGTCAGGAGTGCTTTCTGCCTACCTCTTACGCTTGGCAACACAAACAAGAAGACAGAAACAATTATTTGTCTGTTCTCCTTCCGCTGAAACAAAACTTCCCCAATCCTCCCCACTTTCCCTTTAAGTTAGAGAAGACTTGGTAGAGCTTACTTCTGGCATCCTGTATTGACCCTAGAGTTCTTACCATGCTCTACTGCTTAGAAATTATCTTCTGCTCTGATGAATTCCGACAGAGCAGCAGCCTACCCTACATTCCTCACTGCTTTTTGGTAAATGCTTAGCACATAGGAGGTCCTAAGAGTTTGGATTCTATTCTCAAGCTGTTCTGAGAAGGAAAGGGTCTGCAATACCTCTATCCATAGAGTGGATAGAGAACCCAAGTCCCTGGAGCCCGCCATGCTCCAGGTCCTGCATTATATCCTAAGTACCCTAAGATATATAGTGTCTTTAAAACAAAAAAGGCTGAGTTATCAATGCATGCATTTGTATGGTATAGCACAATTTGAATTGATCTTTATAGACTGACCTTAGGCAACCTGTAATTTTTTTGTGTGTACCACTTTCTTATTTGGTTTGGTTTTCTTCATAGTTCCTGCCTGCTTTACTCGTCTCTATTTCTAATTGCTATCCTAAAACAGCACTTTATAAATTTCCAAAGCTTCACATTTTTTAAAATTTCTTGCTCTGCTTTATATGTTTATTTCTAGAAACTGTGCTTACTGCAGTACTAAGGCTGGAACTGGAGCTCCAGCCTGAGGGTCATGGGAAACTCCCAGCTGCTCTAAGAAAGAACCCTGGAGCCCTTCAATGGACGTGGATGTGTTTCTGACTTGCCTCATTGTTGTGTTAAAATACCTGACAAAGTCTGTTTAAGAAAGTAAAGGTTTATTTTGGCTCACAGCTCAAAGAGAGGTCCATTCTGGCAGGAGAGGCATGATGACAGGCATGTCATAGCTGAATCTGCAGTAAGGAAGCAGGGATTGATATATTTTTAGATTTAGATTTAGCTGGCTTTTTTCCTTGTGATGCAGCCTAGGACCCCCAGCCCATGGAATGATATTGTTTACAATCAGCATGAGTCTTCCAACTTCTGTTCAGCATGCCAGGGGCTTGTCTCCATGTGATTCTAAATACTGTGTGACTCACAGCTGTAACTATCAGGCTGTGCCAGCCCTCTACCCTAGAGCATGAAGGAGTCAACATAGATTACTTGGAGCACATCTGTTGACCCATCAGGGAACATCCAGGGACAGAAACATAAAGCACGCTTGAGAGCCAGAAAAGAGCTCTTCTGATTTATACAGCAATAGACTTGCTCTTGCTCTCCAGCAAGGTTACAGAAGAGTATATTAAATAGCCAAATAGTCAAAAAGTGGCTCAGGAAATATTGCCTTTGTCCCTGGGGTGGGGGAAGAGTGAATTCTAAAGATCAAGTAATTAATGTCAATGCAAATCAAAGTATCCGATGAGCATCAAGGAGTTTAAGGAGGGAGGACATAGCAGTTAGAAGCCATGTACTGCTCCTGCAGAGAACATGAATTCAATTCCCTGTAAGTCCAGCTCCAGGGAATCCAACATCCTCTTCTGGACTTCATGGGCACTGCACCCATGTACATGAACATGTACATACACACATGTATACATATAACTTCAAAAGGAAAAACAAAATCATTTTCAAAAGGAGTTTCACTTGAGCAAGTCTCATGACAAAGTTTGTAATCATTAATATCCAAATGGTGAGCTAATGACCGTAGGAAAATTAAATAGAATGAATTCAGAGTCAATTAAATAAGCATCTTAAAGGTCCTCACTCAAGAGACAATATTCCTGGAATGTTATCATGCTCTCTGGGCCTGGTATCATGCTAGTGATAATTTAAATGTTTTTCAAAACTTCCAAGATCACCAAACTGGGTAGTAAAATATGTTGGTTAACAGAATAAATATCAAAACTGAGAAGAATTTTGTCAGGCAATAAAAATGAAATAGCCAGCATTCCATATACTCAGGATTAAGCCCATATGCCTGAATGGTGACTTTTATTAGTCAAGCATCATACATGCTGAGTTAAAAAAAATTAGAAAATACAAACAAGCAAATGGAAGAAAAACTTGTTAGTATGGTAGTCATTAGGATAGTCGGCAGAAATTGCAAATTTCTGAGCTCATTATGGATCACACTTCTTTGCTTCCTTTGACGTACAACATGATCTTGTAATTTTCCTTGGACAACAAGATACCAGAAGTATCATGCACTGTGTGTGAGTTGGCCTGAGTTTTCTTTCTTTAGCAACAAGAGAAATTCAGAATTCTCTATCTGCTCATGTCTCTGATGAGCAGGGCCCTCTTATAAACCATATTTGAAAATGCCATAAAATAACTCATCTTTTACTGGACTTAGTAATTGAAATTGGGGCACTCTTTGCCACAGTGACATAATATGTCCCCTTTTGTGTGACAAAATATATTTCTCAGATTTTTAGAAAATACATATTTTCCATCCATGCATATGTATTAAATCCTATTATAAAATGTTATTCTGTACTCTGTGGCATATTGGCTCCCTTTATTATATTATAAACACATTTTTGTGTGCATGTGTATTTGCATACTTGAAGGCACACATATGTAGGAGGTACATGTGCATGTATGTGTACATGCTTATGGGAGCCTGAGGTTGACATTCTTGAGTTGTCTTCTTCAATAACACTCTACTTTATGAAGCTGAATATCTTCTTTAACTTAAAGCTTACTAATTCCAGCCAGTCTAGCTGGTCAACTTAGCCAGAGGATCCCACCTCTACCTCTTAAATGCTGGAATTACAAGAAGACCCCAGCTCAATCTCTCTTTGACATGTGTTCTGGTCCTCATACATGTGTGGCAAGCACATTATCTTTTTAACCACCTCCCAAGCCCTGTAAACATACTTTTATAATATTAATTTTATAACTTAAAAAATATCAATGGTCCATTATTTGGACATGCTATTACTCAATCCCCAAGTGTTAGAGCTTTGTTTTTCTTATTTTTATATTTATTGTAGAGACCACTGTAATAAAGCTCTGTGCATATCTTTGATAGTTCCCTTAGGATAAACCAGGAACAGTGATTTTTGAAAACTAAGCTCATTGCTTTCTTAAGCTTTTATGGCATATATCAAAATTTACCAAAATAAGTAATACAAATGTGTGGTCTCGTGTGTGAGAAAGTCTGTTTCTTTTCCCAGAATCTTTAATACAATATTATATTGGCTACTGTTTTTATTTTACCAAGCTGACTTTGGAAGCACTTTTGGGAAATAGTTTGTTTGACCATTCCATTGTGTCTCTGCATTTAATTTCTTTATTTTTTATTGGATATTTTATATATTTACATTTTAAATATTATCTCCTTTCCTGGTTTCCCCTCTGGAACCCCCTATCCTATCCCCCCCTGCTTCTATGAGGGTGCTCCCCCACCCACCTATCCACTCCCACTTCACTGCCCTTGGCATTCCCCTACACTGGGACACTGAGTCTTCACAGGACCAAGGGCCTCTCCTTCCATTGATGGCCGACAAGGCCATTCTCTGCTACATATGCTGCTGGAGCCATGGGCCCCTCCATGTCTATTCTTTGGTTGGTGGTTTAGTCTCTGAGAGCTCTAGGGGTCTGGTTGGTTGATAATGTTGTTCTTCGCATGGGGTTGTAAAACCCTTCAGTTCCTTCAGTCCTTTCTCTAACTCCTCCATTGAGGACCTCATTTTCAGTCCAATGGTTGGCTGAGAGCATCCACTTCTGAAGGCTCTTTGTTCATCTTCCCACTCAACAGTCTTCAAGTTACTTTGCAAGAGGTTTCACAACACAAAGTTTTTTTACACCTAACAAATACTTTGCATATCCCTTGGTTTTTATTGACTTTCCAATTTACATCTTCTGTACTGAAACTAAGCATGTTAGTTAACAAATTCTAATGGTTTTCTCCATGCGACTATGTCTTGGAGATTATGGTGAGAATACCTTCTAACACAGCAGTTCTCATCCTATAGATCACAACCTCTTTGGGGTCAAATAGCCCTCACAGGGGTTGCATATCAGAGATCCTACATATCAGATATTTACGTTATTAATCATAACAGTAGCAAAAAAAGTAGCAATGAAAATAGTTTAACCAGTTTTCCCACACTCATGACCCTTGAGCCAGGTAACCACAACAGGAGGAATTGTATTAAAAGATCACAGCATTGTAGTACTTGGGAGAGAGACCCTGCACATTGCAGGAGTTGTAGGTGAGCTGGTCCTGAGGATATACAAGGGGAGAGCTTGCCCTACCACTTGTCTCCTGTATGATGGTGTAGTCAAGTGAGAGATACTCCCTCCCCTACCACTTTACTACCACCAGCAGCAAACAGGGAACCTGTTCCTGGGGTCATAAGAGCAGGAGAGCTGGCCCTGGCCCTCAGCAGCTGCAACACTCAGGAGAGCAGGTCCTGCCCCTTTACCTGGGCAGCACAGTTGAGCTGATCCTGGATGTGTATGTGTTTGGGGTGGGGAGATTGTAGGTGAGCCAGCCCCAAAGGTGGGAGTTTAGGAGATCAGCTCTCCCTCTTGTCTGCTTGGCACTGGCGTGGAGAAGAGAGAGATGCCCTCCTTCCCTGCCTAGTCCCTCCACAGACATTTATGCAGGCAGGAGAGCTGGCTCAAGGGTCATGAGTGTGGGAGAACTGGTCATATCCCTCACTCAACAATACTCAGGAGAGTGGGCTCTGCACCTCACTTGGGCAGCAGAGTAGAGCTGGCCCTGGTTGTGAGGGTTGCTGGTGTGAGAGCAGGAAAGCTGGCAGGTTGAGCAAGTCAAATACCTCTTAGGCCCAGATCCAGGAATTTGAATTGGCCCACCCCAATATCCACCCCATCTATGAACTGCTAGAGAGCATGAAGGGGCTGGTCCCACAGAAACAAAAGCTGTAAAATCCCCATGACACAGGGAAACCACAAGATCTCCGAGAGGAGTCCCACTGAAGTCCTAGTCTTGATAGAGTAGTAAAAGTCAGAGGCCTTGTACCGAAGCAAGGAGTCATTGCAAAGAACATTTGTGTATACTTTGGGACATATTATGACATAACTACAGTTTTCACAATGAAATTATTTTCCTTCTTTGTTGGAGCGAGGTTGCAAGGGCAGTGGTGGGTATGAGAGGAGGAGAAGGAGATGAGTGGGATTAGGGTGCATGATGGGAAATTCACCAAGGGGGCGCCTGATGTCCTCTTCTGGCCCTGACTCATCCATGGGCATACATGAGAGCTCACAGATGCATAACACACACACACACACACACATACACACACACACTAAATGCATAAATAATAAAAATAAACTAACAAAAAAATAACTGGAACTTCTCTACTCTGTCTCTCTACAAAGATCTAGAAAACTTTTGTCCTTAGATAATTCAACCCAGGCCATATACCAGTCAAGTACCCTGCCACTAAACTATATTCCTAAGCTAATATGTAAAGTTTCAGACTTACCAAAAACTGAACAAAAAGCAATCATTTTAAAATAGCAAGTGAATTAATTCAATTTGAACTTCTTTATAAAAAATCCAGCACATGAACAAAAGAATAATTAACTCCACTACCTTCTCTTTTACATCACATCTCAAGTCAGGTTGGGATGTGATAACTGTGTGATAGGTGGAGAAGAACAACCGGAACAGAGATGGTTCTGCAATTCTCTTGAGAAAGGAATGTTTTTGTTAGAAAAGAGATTTGTGTTGACAGTGAAAACTGCAGAACTGAGGAGTTGACTCAGAGAGTAAAGTGCTTGCTGGACAAGTGTAAAGATCCGAGTTCGAGTCCCAAGCACCTATATAAAAGCCTGGTGCTTTGGAGGACAGAAGCAGGCAGATTCCAGGGGTTCACAGGTCCATCACCAGTGTAGTCAAAACATTAAACTCGTTATCCCTGAGAGACCCTCCCTACCAATAAGAGACCCGGTTTCAAAAACTAGGTGGATAATGGGTACATGATATAGCATAACTAGTAAAAACCCTTGTAGTACACACATGGAAACCCAAGTTCTTCCCCACAGTCTACACAAAGATAGAAGAAAAGAACGGAATTTCGAAGGCTGTCCTCTGACCCCCATATGCACACAGTGGCATGTGTGCCTCCTCAAACACTAATAAAAATAAATTAAAAATATAGTGGAGAGCAATAATGAAGACATTGGGTGCTGGCCTCTAAGCTCCATACACACATGAATAAGCACATTCGATGAAAACACACCCTCATGCTAATACATGTATATACTATACTCTCCATGCATACACTTACACATACACACAAAGAAAACTATATTCAGATATAAGAATGACTAGAAGTCATAGATCCATTGTACTTATAAACTTATACTATATATGTGTATGTGTATTCTATACACGTACACTAATCCGAGCTCTATCATACTACAACAAGTGCAGCACCTCAGGCACTTACCTTATCTTACCTGGATGAGTTTATCATTCTGAAATGAAGGTGTTGAACCAAATATTACTAAATGATTCAAGAGTCTTATAATTCTACTTAATAAATAGGTGATATGAACTATAAAACCAGGTTCCCAGATAGAAGCTCATGCTCCCACTCTCATAAATCTGGGCCATTTTAACACCATATCTTACTAATGGACTCTGGCAGCATAAGCTGAAGGTTAATTCTAAGGGTCACACACTCATCATTCACCCAAGAAATTTTCAGGGATTACCTTGTCCCACGTACATGCTGGGTACCTAAGATTAAAATATAGTTTGTCCTTTCAAAGACCTCACAGTTTGGGAGTGGGGACTGCCTTGAAGACCTATTACAATTGTCTTGGATGTCTTCAGTGTAGTGTAAAGGACAGATGCTGCCTGTTCAAGTCTCTCCACCAAAGTCCAGATGTTACCAGAACTATTATTGTCAGAGCTTTGGCTTTGGGGCCCTAAAAAACTACATTGTCCTCACTATGACCAGCAAACATGCGAGTAATAGTGAAAGGCCGTGAAACAGAGGGTTATTCACCTTAACCACATGGAGAAGAGATACAAAGAGGACCAGTGATTCCCCAAATTGATCTGTGAGGGGTCCTCAGATAAGGCCTGGGCTTAAAGAGGTATTCACAGCTAACCATCCTTATCTGGGCCCACACAGTGACCTGACAAGTGACCAAAACTGTGTGAATTCTCTTTTCCTGAAGACAGGCTCCCCCTTGGGCTGGCACCAGGCTTTTAGCTCTTTCTTTCTCCTACTGTGAGGCTCTTGGAGAAATTCAGGAACGATTGTTTGAACCCTCTGATAGCCAAATCAAGGGGTGCAAATATCTCTTTAGAGTTACTCTTCCTCCGGGCCAGAGCAGTTACAAGGATGCCACCTAAGCATCTTTTCTGCCCCGCCTGGAGAATCTTTTCTAGTTTTTGCTAGGCCTGCCTATTTGTTGTATAAAGAACTCTAAATGGTTCCCCAGGGTTCAAGGCAGAGAGGGATGACTCACAGTTCCTTATTTAACATGAGGAAGTCTTTGGAGGCCCGCAATTGTAAAACATCAACATCCTTCTCAGGGACCTCCTGAAGGATTACTTTTGGATGGGCGTTTCCCATAATGGCTGACTTACTTACCTGAGATTCCCCAGAATCATATGAAAATAAAGCTTAAACAGAGACTCTTCCTGTGCTTTTGCTGCCTGTTCAGTAACGACATTTTAAGGGAGGATCCATCTGTACACCGAGGAGACACCAGGTGTGTGAGTCACTGATCTGGTGTCAAGGGAAGGTCGTTATCTGTTATCTAAAGCTAGCCTACTCGGAGGCTACTCACCATCCGCTGTGTAGACACCTAAGGCAGGGTTCTCACACCAGACTGCTTTAGAGCACTTTGTTCCCCGAGTCCCATGTTGTGAAATTCCGACTCTTGCTTCCTTTCCTTCATTGGGAATAACCTGGCAGGATCTAATCCAGAGCAAAGGAAGAGACAGCACAGTAGTTGAAAAACCACTCCAAGACCACCCCCCCCAGTGTAATTGTTTCTTCCATAGCTAAATTTCAAATAAAAGCAGGCCCATGGGTGCATGGCAGCTCTAGAAAGAAAAACACACTTAAAATCATTACCTTAATTCTTGTTTTCTGGGGTGAGTTGTAAGAACTTATATTTCTAACAAACTCCCAATGATACTGGTTCTGGTGGCATAGGGACAAAGCTCTGAGAGCCACTACGCTGATAGTTATTTAGCTAATGCCTGGAGAATGCTTCCCTGTATGGACCTCCTGGTCCTAGCCTGGTTTCTTTATTTATCAGAACCCTCCCCTGTGTGAGTTCTCTAAGAAACAGAAGGATGTAGAGATAGTTAAAAGTCTTCTTTGAACCAAGTAGAAAGATAAGATAAGAATAGAGACCTTTGACTCAGGTAATAAGTAGGATCACATTCACACTAGACTATCCTGGGGGTGGCTATGGTGGGGTAGCTTGAAATTCCAGGACCTGAGTACATGAGGGGAGAGGAGCATGTATTTGAATTCTACAACAAGGCCTTTCATGTGTGTGTGTGTGTGTGTGTGTGATATACATATATATATGTATATATCACATATATATATACATGTGTATTGATATATACATCTACATTTATACATGTATATATGTAGATGTATATTATATACATGTATATAATATATACATATATATGTAGATGTATATATATGTAGATGTATATATTAATACATTTACATTCATGATATACAACATGATATTTTGATAATATACACATTATTAGTCAAATAAACTCATGTATCTACTATCTTTCATTGCTACATATGCACCAAAAGGGCTGAAAATATATTTTCTTAGCACATTTCTAGCATATATTTCATTAATAACTATTGTTTCTGTATTATACTTTATATCTCCAGTCCTATTTAACAACCTCACATGGTGATTTTATTTATCGTTAATTCCATATTTTTACCCACCTTCCTTTAGAGCATGTAGACACTACCTTAACAATAAATAAATAAATAAATAAATAAATAAATAAATAAATAAATCATTCCAGGCAGTGGTGGCGCACACCTTTAATCTCAGTACTTGGGAGGCAGAGGCAGATTGGATTTCTGAGTTCAAGGTCAGCCTAGTCTACAGAGTGAGTTCCAGGACAGCCAGGGCTACACAGAGAAACCCTGTCTTGAAAAAAAAACAAAAGAAAGAAAGAAAGAAAGAAAGAAAGAAAGAAAGAAAGAAAGAAAGAAAGAAAGGAAAAAAGAAAGAAAGAAAGAGACAGAGAGAGAGAAAGAGAGAGAGACAGGGGTAGGAAGGGAAGGAAGGAGGGAGGGAGGGAGGAAAGAAGAAAGAGAAAGAAAGAGAGAGAGAGGAAGGAAGGAAGAAAGGAAGAAAGAACTTTTTAAAAGCCTGCTTAGGCAAGGGCAAAGTGTAACATGGCTGGTCTAACAGCTCGTTGGGAGTCCTATAAAGATCAACGTATGTCTTTCAGAATCATAGCAACTTTTCTCAACTCAGGATTATCTTTAAGCAACTGAATGTCTAATAGGAATCAGTGTGGAGAAAGCAAAGGCAACGGTATGCACTCTCTGATAAATGGTTATTAGTGAAGAAGTCTGGAATACAGGAAGAACAACCCACATTCCACAAGGAACTCAAGAAGAAGGAAGACCAAAAGGTAGACATTTCATTCCTTCTTAAAAGGGGGAATCAAATACCCACGGGAGGAGTTGCCGAGATTAACTATGGAGCAGAGACTGAAGGAAGGGTAAGCCAGCCTAAATATAGCTATCTCCTGAGAGGCTCTGACAGTATCTGACTGACACAGATGTAGAGGCTCACAGCCATCCATCGAACTGAGTGCAGGGTCCCCAGTGAAGGAATTAGAGAAAAGACCAATGGAGCTGAGGGGTTTGTAGCCCCTTAGGACGAACAACAACATGAACTAACTAGTACCCTCGGAGCTCCCAGGGTCTCAACCACCAGCCAAGGACTGCACATAGAGGGGTCTGATTGTTCAAGCAGCATGTGTATGGTAGAGGATTGCAAAATCGATCATCAATAGGAGGAGAGGACCTCGGCCCTGTGAAGGTTCTGTGCCCCAGTGTAGGGGAATGCCAGGGCCAGAAAGTGGGAGAGGGCGGGGTGGCAGGCATGGGGAGGGGGGAGGCAACAGGGGTTTGTTTTTGTTTGTTTTTTTGTTTTTTGGAGGGGAAACTGGGAATGGAGAAATTCGCATATAAATAAAGAAATAAAAAAAAAAAAACATCCTTTAGAATAGTGGCTCTGAACCTTCGTAATGCTGCTGCCCTTTAATACAGTTCCTCATGTTGTGACAACCCCCAACCGTGAAATTATTTTGTTGCTATTTCATAGCTGTAATTTTGATGTTGCTAGAAACCGAAACACAAATATCTGATATTCAGGAAGTCTGGAATGTGAATCCCAAATGTAGTCATGACCCACAAGTTGAGAACCACTGCTTTGAACCAGTGTGTCAGACATTTCTCTCCTTTCTCAGAAACATCCAGCTTCCGACAGTTTGTTGGTTCCTGATGTCTATGGGAGCTGGATGTCAATCGACTTCTTGCCCTTTGAGTGGTACATAGATAATTTAAGAAATTCCAATGTACACTTCTTATCCATCTGAATTCAATCTATTGAAGGTGAATGCAGTCCCTAATTAAAAGGCTTAATTGTTCATCAAATTTGTTGTATGTCCGAAAGTATTCCAGGTTGAACTTTGCTTACTTAGGATTTAATCGCAAATTAAACTATGGTTGTAAGTGATTTTTCTTGTTCTTTCTGTTTGGTCTAAGATTCTTTTTGGTGTTGGATTCTTTTCTACACTCAGATTTCAACTGCTAGAAATGACTGTTCCCTCTACCCTATCTGACAAGGACCCTCCTGCCTTCTTAAGGTGTCAGATGTGGAGTGTTGCTTTTGTTTCCAGTGTCTCCAAAGCCATTGCTACTGACCTGAGCTAGCTCTCTAAGCTTCCTCTCATTCATTCTTCTGGACTCAGCTCCAGATCTGCACATTTCCTGCTGGTCCATTTTACCATAAAGAAGGCACTGAATCCCATGGAAGAAAGGTGAGACATTCCACATCCATAAGCCAGAAAAAAGACCACCCCAGTGTGCAGTCACTGGCAACCCACCCAGGCTATTCTGGGATAGCTCTAATCCAATCATGGACTTCTCAAAAATAGAATGAAGTGGAAGACACACCAAATATTTTTAAACAACAAATACAGTTTTTTGTTAAGTTTCCAAAATAAACCTTTAAAAATAAATTGCAATTTTTTTGTACACATATCAGAAATAAGTAATAAATCCTCTAATCTAGAAAAGACTAGGATGGGAACATGAATGAAATATGAACCAAGACTTGTGGTTACAAATGGGATCCTTGCTTTCCTCAAAATTATCTCTCCATGCACTCTCTCCAGGAGAAAATTTGTTTCCAGGAAAAAGTTTGTAGGACTTTTCAACCCTAAATGTGCTTAATACAAGAGCAAGGGATATAGACACAGAAATCTGGGAAGTCAAAAACAGAACTTTGATGGTTCTTTTGGGAATGTGATTTCAGTGTGGCCACATAGAAACATCCTCTACTGCTTCTTATGAATGCTACAGTGGTTGTATTCATAAGACAAGCTGTGTGCTTGTCTCCTGTGACAGATACATGGGACTGACACAGTCATAGACACATCACAGGTCACTGGAGTCTAGAATTAATGAAAGATAGGCCTACTTTAAGAAAGTCAAGGTCAAGTACACTAAACCATCCTTCAAAGTTAAAAGCCTGGGAAGAGAAAGCATGTGTCAATATTCTGAACTTTCATCAAGGTTTTATTTGTTTACTTGGGGAACACATGGGGAACACATGTATTGGGGAGATCAGAGGACAATGTGTAAGAATCAATTCTCTCCTTCCATCCTGTGGAGTATCGGGACTGAACTCAGATTAGCAAGCTCCTCTACCTACCTACCTACAGAATTATGCCTGTGGCCCCAGTACTGCTTTAAATGGCTTCGGCTGCATGATCTCTAAATGAAAAGACTGTTTGAAAGGCCATCTGGCTCCAACCTGGCTTCTTCTCTCATTTGTCATTCTTTCTCTTCGGAGAGTCTGAGCTAAGACAGAGACACTGAAACGACGTCCTGTAGACAGGGTGCTGTACTCAGAATCAAACCGAGAACTTGTATGAAGAGCAGCCAGGTAATAGGCGCTTAGTAGTACACAGACTCCCTCTTCTTACTTGTCAGCAGAGTGACAGCATTGCAGGACTGTGGGCTGCAGAATGATATTCTGAGTGCTGTAATAGTTGCATCTTTCTGGAGTTCAGTATCAACATATCATGTCCCTATGGGACACTTTTGCTTCTGGGTTACTCTCAATTATCACAGCAGGGTTTTGAACCAGGCAACAGACAAAACAGTGCCTCCCATGCCTGGTCAATTGACAGAGGCTCTGATAAATAACTAATTATACTTATGGTTCAAGGTTCTGTCAGACTCCTGGCATCAGATGAGAAGTTTCTTTGAAGAAAAGACTAGACTTCAAGAGAACTCCTTATTAGCCTGCACTCTCAGAAGGGCTAATAACATGTTCTGCAAGAACTATGTGGTCATTTGTTCAACCAACAATTAAAGTAGCACTGCCATGGTTGCTATCGTAATTGGCTCACACCTTCTTGTGTGGACAGAGGTTAAAAGAACAAAACTGTTTTCCCAATAGATGCATTCTCCACTAAAGCAAGGGGGAAAAGAGGGAGAGAAGAGGGGGAGAGAGCAGAGACTGAATAGTCTTCCATGCATACACATACTGTATTTCAGTGGAAGAGGGCACAGTCAGAATGTCCTGAGTTCACATTTCCTCACTCATCTTGTAGATTTAGGAAGGTCAACAATATTTCTCATTATGAAATAGTAATAGTTATGTGCTACCTTGCAAGGTTAAGTATTACAGCAAATAACCTATACTGTGTGTTTAGTCCAGGCAGAGTCCATGCATGGAATAATAAGAGAGCCATGGCTCCTGCAAAGGAGTCCATGCTACCATTGCTGAAGCTAGGTGTCCTGAGTATTTTTGCATTGTCCTTACTTTTAGTGAACTACACAATATAGAGTTGAATCTTAGGCACCACCTAGTAGAAAACACTACTAAAAGTCTCCTAAAACTCCATTTGAAAGATTCTGGAAATTATGATTTCTTTGATTCTTATGCTATTGTAAAGTCTCAGATCTTTGCAGACTCGAAAGTCCTTCAAAGCTTTGAGAGGATGTTCTGTCACTTCAAAAGGCATCAACATGCCCATGGATTTGAGAACCTTTTAGGTCTAGAGCCTTCGAGCTGCCTTTGGATCTTCATGCTAGCCAGGTAGCAGAAAGCAGAAGTCTGGCCTTATGATGCCTGTCTCTGCTCAGAAATAGACCAGTCAGTCCCCACAGGGTCAGGGACTAACTGAATATCTCTGAAAATTCACTTACCCTGTCAGATATCAAGGTGATTGTACATTTGGGAAGTGCCTAATAAAAAGACTTCTGCTGTCACAATATGGAAGGCAATCCTTGCCCTTTGACACTCCCCAACCCCCAACCACCGCTTCCAGATGCCACCTTTCCAATCACTAAAAATCTTCAGGTACATGCCTCTCTTTTAATAATGAACTAGCTGCTAAAGTCCTTGAATAATGTACTCTATACCTCCCAGAGGTTTCCGTCCCCTGATTAGCAGAATCTTCACACTCTCTTCAAAGCACTCAAGGTTTTAGTGTTCCCTCTTCAGCTTTCTGAGTGATCTCAGGTCAGGACTCAGATTGTGACTAAGCCAGTGAACTAATAATATGTCTGTGGCCTCCTAACACAGTGTTTCCAAAGGGAGGCCGCCCTCACAGGAGACACCTGTCTGGTGAGGTGAATATAGAGTAAGGAAGCCACATCTTCACATAGCTGTCTCTAGCCCAAGAGTTATTCTGGTGTAAAGAGATCTAGTTTTGTTTTCTTTGCCATTTCCCTTCCCTTCCCTTCCCTTCCCTTCCCTTCCCTTCCCTTCCCTTCCCTTCCCTTCCCTTTCTTTTCTTTTCCTTTCCTTTCTTTTTCTTGCCTAGACAGGGTTTCTCTGTATAGCCTCTGGAATTCCCTTTATAGACCAGGCTAGTCTCCAACTTGGAGATCTGTCTGCCTCTGCCTCCTGAGTACTGAGATTAAAAGCAAGAGATACCATGCCTAGCAGGGAACCACTTTTTAGTTTGCTTTTATAAAAAAAATTCAACAAAAAGACATGCCTATTTTAAGGAGAAGTAATATGCAGAAGCACATTTTAGGGTTAAACACTTCCCAGTATATATTATTAATATGTTAAATGTATATTATTAATATAATAAAATGGGTTTTATAATTTGTGTGCATGTTTATTTTAGAATAATGATACTATGATGAGCATAGAGTTATAATCTGCCCTTCTCCAATGCATTATGAACATTTACCATAAGTGGCTCTCTGCAATTTGATCTTAATAATCCACATTTTGATGGAACTGTGTCACTTAAGCACATGTACAATGTCAGGGTATAGGTAGTTTTGAGATTCTCTGTGTTTTGTTTTGTTTTGTTTAAGTTTGATGAATAACATTAGAAGTGTATTTTTTATGTGAAGCTATTCACAAGATTTTATTAATGTGTTAAGGACTTTGATGAAGAGCATTCTGGACCAGACCTCTGTTGAGCAGGGACCATGGTTTGTTTCCCATTCTGAGTCTTGGACAACTCCATGGCTCCATTTGCCTACATCAGTCTTCTAATGCCTAAGGATCTGGGCCCTTGTACATTTGGTAAATGTGTAGAGCTGGCCTCTATGACATTTTATTATCAGATTTTCTCATTGTTGTTCAAAGAACTTGCTCAAAAGTGTTATTTTACTACAATAATGATTTGTATTTTCTGGTTTCTGTTTGTGCTGAATATCTCTCTCATATTTTTCTTATGCACCTATATACATATATGTATATATACATATATATTCTCTTGCATAAAAGGAAATGTGTGGAGTGAGAAATTTGAGGTTGGTCAGAGGGGAAGGCAGGATGAGACACACAGCTCTTGTGGTTAGATGTTAGCTATTACCAATACCTGAGCATTTGTTTTGAGTGGTACAGTCTAAAGACAGCAAAACTAACATATAAACAAGCAAACAAATGCAGGCCATGTGTATTAGATGACTCAAACTCCAATTACAGCATTTCTGCATATAGGAATCCAATTAAAATGTTTGGAAGCTATTTATACCTATCATTGGATGTATTCTATAGAAAGATTAAGGAATTTGTATTCTATCAAAATGAGTGCCTGTGTCACCATGACCTAAATTGTTAAAGAAATTTGAGGCAATGGGATAGGATACACTGAGCTGAAGATCCTCCATTCCTAGGCTTTGAATGACAGAGCATTTAGTAAACACTTATCATGCTCATCTTTGCCTATTGTCCTCTGATGTTGGCAAATGGGTTATGAAGCACAGGGAAGTGGCAATAGAACCATCTGGAATATTTTTGCCACCATTGCGTTTCATGGGTCCCAGATGTTTAATGGACCACATGCTCCCCAGCTGTTTTCTATTCACTACAGCCACAGCCCTGTGTTCAGTAACATCAAGTGTTCCCTTACTGCATTCTACATATTATCAGTTCTCCACCACCATCACTATGAAATGAGAACAAATAGTGCCTAAAATATCTTTAGGGTGCTATAAACACCATCTATATATGCAAGCATGGCACTTTAGCTCCCAGATAGATAAATTTAGTTATTTTTGAAAAGAATGCTTGGCTCCATCTTCACTCTTGTCATGGGAAGTTACATCTCAGTAATGCTAAAGAGCCACTTTTCCCTGAAAAGTCTGAGGAGAGGATGAATTTCCTGGGAAATCCATCTCAACCAACAATCATTACATTGTTCAAGTCCTGTGATCCATAACATCCACTTATACTGCTCTCCATTCATACCTGCTCACTTCTCAGTTTCTCCACTGTACACTTGTGAAGGGGACAAAGCCTGAATATACTAACAAAGAAATTTAAAGTCCACTCCAAGCTCTACAGAACCTCAAGCTTTCTAGCCATAGTCCCTGCTGCTCTTCTCTAGTTGCTTTGTATGATCACATTTGTCTGTTTTTACATTATATTATAGCTATCTCCTATTTTTTAGTTTTAAGATTTTAAGATTTTTTTTTATTTTAAAGATTTTTCTCCTCATATTTCTTTTTTTCTCTTATTGAAAATAAACAATTATATACTATATTCTGGTTGCAATTTCCCTTCTAACAGCTCCTCCAAGTCCCTCCCCGCCTCCTCCCCCATCCCAAGCCACATCCTTTCTGTCTCTCTTTAGAAAACAAACAATCATCTAAGGGATAATAATAAAATAAGATAAAACAAGATCAATCAAATCAAAATAATAATAAACAAACTAATAGTGGAAAAAAAGAGAGGAGAAGGAGAACCATGAGAAAAACATATACACAGCTTGTCACACACTAAAATTCCATAAGAAAATACTAAACCAGAAGTCATAATATATACACAAAGGACTTGTAAAGTTAAAAATGAGGGAGAAGATGGAGAGGGAAAATGAGGAGGAAGAGGAGAAGGAGATGGATGAGGAAGAGAAGGACAGGGAGGAGGAGGAAGAGGAGGG
>NW_022196894.1:43688122-43719241 GCF_008632895.1 Mastomys coucha | reverse complement strand
GGAAGGGGAGGAGGAGGACGGGGGAAGGGGAAGAGGAGGAGGAAGAGAAGGACAGGAAGGAGAAGAGGAGGGGGAGGAGGAGGAGGAGAAAGAGGAGGACAGAGAGAAGGAGGGGAAGAAGGAGGAGGGGGGAGGAGAAAGAAGCAACAGCAGTAACAGCAACAGCAGCCCTCACACTACAATTATGAGACAAAGAACCTGTTTTTACATCTAAGAATTCATCACACCCCATGTCTTTACTTAATGCTGTTCCCTTAGCAAAGCTTTCTTTGACTCCTAACCATAGTAACTCCTATCTAGCCCCTGTCATGCTCTTTACTGATCTTAGTAGTGTCACAGTTTGTCACTGTCTTTGTGCTCATTCAGTATTTGCATCTCATTCTTCTTCTCCATCTTCTCACTCATTTTTAACCTTACAAATCCTTTGTGTATATATTATGACTTCTGGTTTAGTATTTTCTTATGGAATTTTAGTGTGTGACAAGCTGTGTATATGTTCTTCTCATGGTTTTCCTGTCCACATATGGCCAGTGTCTACCAGATAATAGACAGCCAAACAATTAATCAATAAAAACAATATGGAATTTTGCAAGGCTTAAGCCTTTTTAGGTACACACACTATTGTTGCAGGAGATTCTTGAGCAGCCCCACCCTTTCCTAATTCTCATCTCAGACAGTGGGTAACTAGAGACCCAACCATCGTGAGAGCATTTCTGTTTCATATTATCATCGACTGCTATACTTGAAAGCAATTCAATCCATGTGTAAGATTCCATAAGGCAGTCTGTCATGAGACAAAAGTAAGACTCCTTAGTTCTAAATCTGCTACCCTCTGTGTCTTTTTAAAATCTGTCCTATTTGTGGCATTTATGATGCTTGGGATACCTCTGTAATGAGACAAATATGTTCACCAGCAGCCTCTGTCACCAGTCTCCATCAGCTCATTCTCTTTACTATACTAGCTCTGAAGGCATGGACATGCAAGATCTCCCAAATGTTACAGGCATTCACAGAGTCCAGGCTGGTTCTCAGCATGATCATGAATAGTTGGATGGATCACAAAGCAAGTGAGAGACTCAACAGCAAATTATAACAGAGTAGTATTTAACCATAAAAAATGAAATTGTGATATGTGCTGAAATGCATATGAACTTGGGAAATGTGCTAAGTAAAAGAAACCAGGCACAAAAGATCATGTAGTACATGATTCCATTTACACAAAACATCAAGAAGAGACAAGTCTGTATACAGAAAGAAAGCAGATTTGGGGTTTTGTATAGTTAAGGAGATGGAAGAACAGGAAGGGACAGCTGATGAATATGAGTTTGGTTGAGTGTTTTCAGAGTAATGATTAGACAGGTCATAGTTGCATGATGTTGTGAAGATAAAAACCACCGGGCTTTTCATTTCATAAAGTGTGGATATTGAGAGTAAATGAATTATAGCTCAATATAAGACAATACAATGACATGGGGACATGCAAATGACATGTATAAAAATGTCAAATTTCTGAATACATGTGATACTGAGCCTCAGATCAAATGTTTGGCTCTTAAATATGTTTTTTTCCCAGTCTATAAAGTGATCTTCCAGAACTCTGCAGGGAGCTTCCACCTGTAAAATTCCACAGAGCACTGAACATGTATCTGAGAAGCCCCTTGGACCAAGGCTGTAGCTACAGTCAGTTTTGGTGTCTCTGGCCTACCATAAGAGCTATTAAGCAGAGGAGCAACCGGAATGAAACCCTTCCAGCAAACTCCTCATTTTCTCTTACCCTAGATACTATCCATTAACCTCTGCACACCAGCTCTTGCCTGAAAACCCACAGTACCTAGCAACCTCTAGTTGTGTTTCTGCAGTTCTGCAAGAGACCTTGGGGTCGTTGCTGCTTTCTGCAGCTGAATTTGTTTCTAAGCCAGCACAGAGCAAGATGACCTGTGACCTCTTGTGAAATGCTTGGTATTTGTCCTTCAGGGAAAACATTAACTCCTACTACTTGAACTAATAGTTAAATAGAGCGATCCCAGCCTGGCCTTACTTGTGGATCACAAGAAGAGTCCTGAGACTTCTCTGCCATTCCACACGCCCTTATTGGATACAGCTAAGGGAGGCAAACATTGTGTTTATCTCTGTTTCAAAGGAAAGGCAGTGACTCTAGCACTTAAATTCCTATCTTGTGGCTCCTAGTTAAGTTTTTTCTTCTCTTTTTCTCCTTCAAAGGATTCAGTCTTTCCTGGACTTGTCCAAGGAGTATGGATGATGGGAACATGGGAAAAATGCTTTTTTATTTTTATTTTTATTTTTGTTCTCTCAGAAAAAGTTAAACTTAAGGTCCTTCTTTCAGGGATTTATCAACATAGTTAAATTATAGTTAACACTAGAAAAAGAAAGAAAAAATTTTAAAGGAATATTATATAAGGGAGTCCCATGGAAGCTAGACTATGCATATTTTTTTAGGGGCATATTTTAGTGCCATCTCCAGGCACAGCAGAGCTGTGACTTCAGTCCTTGGTCTGTAGAGCCATGTTCTGATTTTACAATAAGGAGCCATATGCTACCTGTGAGTGGAGAACACTAATACAAAAGGCTCATCTTTCTGCTGAGAAGCTAAGAGTGCAGTAACTAGCCAATGTTTCTGTGGTTCTTCAACTTTGGTTTGGCTCAGAGTGCCTCTCCCTCTGTGATTGTTAGGGAATGGAATGTAAGGTTATGACTACTAAATTCTCTGCAATCCCAAGACCAGTTCTGCTGCAGCCAGGCTCCTAATGTTCCTGTCAGCTCCAGTCTGATCCAGCCTCCCTCCAGGGCACACCCTCTGCTGGCCAAATCTCTGGGATGGCTCAGAAATAGTCCCACCACCAACAGCTAGACATCCAGGAATTTGAACTGAGAGAACATATCAAGCTTAGACACTGACCTTTGAAGCAGTTTTCAATGAGCTAAAGATAACTGAATGGGGATCCATCTTGGCAATCAGCAATCAGTGGTTGTGGTATGGGGGAGGGAGGAAGCCAGAAGGGAAAGGAATTCAGTCTTTTTTTTTTAATGTCTCCAGCAATACATATTGTATGCTGAGCATATTCCCCCCCACACACATGCCATACCTAACACCTTCCTTCTCTCATCTCTTGACTCTTGCTTCTGAGAGTCCCCTTAGTTTCCCTCGACAATTTTACCTTCACTTGCACATATGTGTTTATGACTTTATGTAGACATAGGAAACGTAGGAACCACAAATGAGAGAAAACGTAGCATGCCTCCTCCTAAGACTACTGAGTATCACAGCGTAGCCTCTCTGACGGTATACTCTGACATTCACTATACTGAGGCCTTAAGTTAGCCTACAGCAGTGGTTCTTAACCTTCCAAATGCTACGGCCCTTTAGTACAGTTCCTCGCATTTTGGTGACCAACCCCCCCACCATAAAATTATTTTTGTTTCTACTTCATAATTGTAATTTTGCTACTATTGTGAATCACAATGTAAATATATAATATACAGGATATCGGATATGTGACTCCTGTGAAAGGTTCATGGAACCCCCAAAAGGGTTGTGACTCACAGGTTGAGAACCATTGGCCTAGATTAACACAAAATGTCCTGAGTCAGAACCTACTTGATAATAAAGTATCTGTCCCATGTGGTTTACTGAATAATGTACTGAAATCAAAATTCAGGATGGTTGTATGAATCCATTTCCATGTCATTTTAACTCTGAACCACTGTGTTGAACCATCAAAATCAGAGACTGTCTGCATGGTGAAATATTCTCCTATCCTAGACCAACTTTGGAATGGTTCTTTCCCATCATTAGTGAATGATAGTTGCTGCTGGCTAGAAAGTCATTTAATGCACATTTTGATGAGACAAATAGCATAAGGAGAGAATATAGTACATCTTAATAACTAAGAGATTGACTCTAAACATTGACTTACTATGTTTTAAAGAAGAATGTGTCTCAGAAACACACTGTAATGGGGTGATTTGTTCAGTGTAGTTAGCTGAACACTGCTCTATGTCCTTGCTAAAGGGAAGGCACTTCTTCTTTTCTTTCTTTTTTCTTTTTCTGGTTTTTGACTCCGTTGGTTTTGCCTAATCTCATGTCTCCCTCAGTAGTTCTCAGTTATGACTAGATACTCAGATCAGCTAAGAAGTGTTTAAAAATTGCCTATGCTTGGGTCTGAGCCCACAAATTCTGACTTCACTAGTCAGAGATGGCTCCTGGGTCAGGAGGATCATGAAGCTTCCCTTGGTGATAATAATGCATAACCACTGCAAAGAGCGCGTGAGTGAATTAAAGCATGATTTGTTTGGTAGGTTCTAGGCAGTGATCTTGCAGTTGTGGGCTAAATTGCCTTCACCAGTACACAACTTCTGACATTTTAGGAAGACATGCACTGCAGAACCCATATATGTCACGACTTGCCCATTCTTCTAGTAGTTAGATAATTGCATGTTCGTGCAGGAAGGCTCTTTGTGAGTGGCAGGGACTATTTCCATTTGGAAAGAGGCTTTCTTCCACCTCCAGGCCCTCTGATGCCTCACAGCTCCCAGTCAGAGTTAGGTGTTTAAATATGTGGCCTGGAGTGGTAGGTGTGTGTCTCATGAGTATGAACTGCAAGATGGCACAGGCTGTTCCTCTAACTAAAAGCTCTGCCTACTTGTGAAGCCTGGACAAGCCTCAAGTCTCCTGCCCTCTTTGGTCTTCAAATAGTTTGTAGAATGAATAGAGTTTATCTTATGAATGCTAAGGAATTTTCCAGTTACCATAATGTTGCAATTTTCATGACTAATATAATAATAATCAAATTACTCTATGTCTTGTCAACTTTATTGCTAGTGCTTAAACAAAGAAAAAACATATCATAAAATGAGAGTTTTGTTTTTTATTAAAATCGATACATACATGTAAATAATATATTTGTTTGAGGTATATATTTAAGCAATATTTCCCAATAAGTGTAAGGCCACACTCTGTACTTTGTAGAAGGAACTGATAGTTATTTAATCGAGGATTTGCTACATTCATAAACCATAATTCCTAGCTGATGTGGATGTCTAGTCATAAGTTACTGGCACCATACTAGTTAATTGAAATACTGATTGTTTTTTGTTTTGTTTTGTTTTGGTTTTGGTTTTTGGTTTTGTTTTTTTTTGAGACAGGGTTTCTTTGTATAGCCTTAGCTATCCTGGAACTCACTATGTAGACCAGGCTGGCCTTGAACTCAGAAATCCACCTGCCTCTGCCTCCTAAGTGCTGGGATTAAAGGCATACGCCACTACTGCCCAGCGATTTACTGATTGACCAATTGTCTTCTTATAAAATGGAACATGACATTAGCTGTTACCCTGTGAAACTCAAGAGACTTGAGTGATGTTTGGATCCCTGGGAAAATCACATAACTACAAGTGCCAGAAGAAAATTCTACTCTGGAATTAAAGGAGAGTTTGTTTAAAGAAAGGAAAACAACTTTAAATAGTACAATAAATATTTCCCTCTGCCTGGGGGTGACCTGTGCTCAACCTCTGCCTTGTGAAAATACTGTCTCCGAGCCTGTGGTTTTGCAGCATGTCAATAATTCTGAAGAGTCTGTCTGCATTCATCCATTAGCCACTTCTAAGCCACATAAGCCTCTCTTGACCACTTTTCTACCATAGACATCCATATAGTCATTAGGCTCCTCTTTCTCTTTAAAGATGAGTTCTTTTTTTCTTTTATGACAACTTTTTTTTATTAATTTAATTTGTTCTTTTACTTATTCACTTTACATCCTGCTCACTGCCCCCCTCCTGGTCACCCCCTCCCACAATCCTTCCCCCATCTCCATCCCCTTCTCCTCTAAGGGGGTGGGGGAACCCCTGGGTATCCCCCCACCCCTGGCACACCAAGCCTCTGTGAGGCTAGGTGTTTCCCCTCCCATTGAGTCTAGACAAGGCAGCCCAGCTAGAAGAACATGTCCCACATACAGGCATATCCCACATATAGGCAACAGCTTTGGGGACAGCCCCTGTTCCAGTTGTTTGGGACCCACAGGAAATCCAAACTGCACATCTGCTACATATGAGTGGAGAGGCCTAGGTCCAGTCCATGTATGTTCAGTCTCTGAGAGCCCCCAGGGTCCAGGTTAGTTGACTCTGTTGGTCTTCCTATGGAGTTTCTACTCCCTTCAGGGCCCACAATCATTCCTATTCTTCCATGAGAGTCCCAAGCCCTATCACCTGTTTGGCTGTTTCTGTATCTGACTGAGTCACTTGCTGGGTGGAGCCTCTCAGAAGACATCATGCTCCTGTCTGCAAGTGTATCAGTGTCATTAATAGAGTTAGGGACCAGTGCTTGTCCATGGGATGGCTCTCAAGGTGGGCCAGTTGTTGATTGGCCATTTCTTCAACTCTTCCAGATTGGAAGAATTTTGGATCAGTAAAATAATATATTTATAATATATATATATATATATATATATATATATATATAGAGAGAGAGAGAGAGAGAGAGAGAGAGAGAGAGAGAGTCACTGTTAGTTGAATTTATTGGTCTAGTCAACTGCAGAGGCTTGAAGACAGCAGTAATGATGTAATCAAAACATCCAAACCCAGGAAGTTAAATATGGCCTCAGGGAGATGACACAGACTCCCTGTTAGACAAGGTATATCATATAGTTCTCTAGCTACAGTTAAGGATATACTTGAAATTCTGTTATAAGCTATTTTATAAAAGAATAAGGCAGATCTGGAAATGTAGCTCTGTAATAGGGCACTTGTGTAGCATGTGTGAGCCCAAGTTCAACAAACATAGATAGATAGATAGATAGATAGATAGATAGATAGATAGATAGATAGATAGAAAAGATAGAGTAAGGCAGGGTTTGGTGCGTTAGGTCATTTGCAAGCTTCCTAGTGCATCATTATCACTCTGTTACCATACTATCTGGAAGAAGCAAGAGACCAAAAATAGTGAAGTGAAAAATTCTTTAAACCAAGGCTGGTCACACTTACCAAACACCGAATGTGAGAGACAGGAAATTTGTGTCCCAGGAGGAGGTTTACTGAGGCCACACTAACAGGGATTTTTATCTATGCTATGGAAGCCAGATCTGTTATTCATGGTTAGTCAACACAGACAGTCTCATGGTGAAATACTGCAGACTTAATGGCTTGAATAACAGAAATCTTTCTCAAACAGATTCATAAACTGGAAAGTCCAAGGTCAAGATCCAGCCGTGATCAGTTCCTGGTGATGTGCTCTTCAGAGGTTGGCAAGTCCACGTCCGTGGAGACAGCTCTTTCTCTCTCTCCCTCTTCCTATAGGCGTTTCAGTCCCTAGGCTACATGTGTCATATGTGCCTAATGTGAATACTGGGGAAGAAGAGACAGGAGGATCAGGAATTTAAAGTCATGCTGGTTACAGTGTGTTGAAGGCTGATCTTGGCTATATAAGACCCTGTCTCGAAAGAAAAGAAAAAAATAGCGAAATCTATATGAGAAAGACCCTACCTGTACCCATTTAACCTTGATTACCCTTTAAAAACTCTTATCTTCAAACTCAGCCACTTTGGAGAGCAGAACTTCAAAATGTGCATGAGGAGAAAGACTCTTTCAGTTCCTAGCCGTGAGACAGGAAACCACACATAGGATCCCTGTAGCGGTTTAAAAATGCTTGGCCCATTGGATGCGGCGCTGTTAGGAGGTGGGGCCTTATTGGATGATGCGTAGCTTTGTTAGACTAAGTGTGTCACTGTGGAGGCGGGGCATTGAGGTCTCATATATGTGCTCGAGTCTGGCCAGTGTGATCCAGACCCTCCTCCTGACTGCCTGCCGAAGACAGTCTTCTCCAGGCCGTCTTTGGATCGCGATGTAGACCTCTTAGCTATCTTTTCCAGCACCACATCTGCCTGCATGCCGCCGTGCTTCCTGCCATGATGATAGTGGACTGAACTTCTGAAACTGTAAGCCAGCCGCAATGAAATGTTTTCTTGGTCACGGGGTCTTCTTCACAACGTTAAAACCCTAAGACAGTCCCCAAACGCAACAATTGGTTCTATTCTTTAAAAGTAATATCTCAGTTAGGGTTTCTATTGCTCTGATGAAATACCATGACCAAAAGCAAGTTGGGGAAGAAAGGGTTTATCAGGGAAAGAAGTCAGGACAGGAACTCAAACCTGGAGGCAGGAATGGAGGGGAGCTGGTTACTAGCTTGCTCAGCCTGCTTTTTTTCTTTTAGAACCAGGACCACCAATTCCAGAGCAGCATTACCTACAATGGGCTGGGCCCAACCCAATCAATCACTAGTTAAGAAAATGCCTACAGATCTTAAGGAGGCATTTTCCCAACTGAGGCTCCCTCTTCTCTGATGGTTCACATACACACCCTAGGAAACCTATAGTTTTCCTTTAAGAGCAGCTGTGATATGCTTTGCCACAGACCAGAGTGGATTCAAATGTAACCCTTGGTACAAGAGAAGAGTGGACCAGAGGCCATTTTCTCCTGAGTCATCCACAGGGGCCCTTCTCAGGGTGGTTGACTCAGCCGGCCTAGCCTGTTAAAGCACCCTTAGGAATGCACTGCCTTTAGCATTTACTGATAAAATCAACATACCAACAGAACCAGAAACGTCTCCTCAGTTAAGAAATATTTCAAGCCCTGGTGTTTGCAGAAAACAGGAAGTAGTTGTCAGCACGGGAAACTCTAAGCCCCTTCATCAAATGGTAGAAGAACGCATTGGGCTGAAGTCTCGAGATGTCTGGTTTCACCCCTGCTTTGCCACTGACTCTCCTGCTGGAGACATGACTGTTTCCTCATCAGGGAATGAGACAAGGTTGGAACGGGGAATCTCAAACTCTATTTCACGTAAGACTTCATTATGCAGTTTATTTTCAATGTAAACTTTCTAACCTGTAGCCTACACCACCCCAGACACACACATACACACAAAAAAAACAAAAACAAAACAAACAAACAAATAAACAAACCCAGTCCGTTCTGTTTTCTTTACTAGAAAGCCCAAAGCCCGGGTCTCAACATGGCCAGTTGCTGATGATCCTCTTTTCTGAGCAAAATCTCACCAGCACCAATACTTTCAAGGTCCCATCTACACCAAGCAGGATGTTATTCCTATATTTCTGAAGCATCCGAAACACCTTTTTCAGAAACCAAATATCCTTTGCTTACATTATGCACACGTGGACCACATCAATGTTAAAGGCCCACAGAGAAGGCAGTGGCCTTCATCTTGCAGGATCTGGTCCTTTCTTCATCAGCGTATGTGTTCAAAACGTGCCCTACGGTGAGAGAAGATTGCTTGGAATGTTGTCTGCTATCCTCACAAAGCCCTCTGCTCTCCTCTTTCTCCTTAGAACCTGAGTTTCAAAACCCAAGATAAAAACCAGGAACATCAATAAGAAGAAAAAATTTACACACACACACACATACACACACACACACACATACACACGCACACACACAGAGGAATCCCACAAAAACACCACATCAGAAGCCATAATATATACATAAAGGCTCTGAAATAAATAAATAAATAAATAAATAAATAAATAAATAAATAGCTCCAACACAGCATTATGAAACAAAGACCTTCCAGGGATGTCATCGAATTCATTCTTGTTCTGGCCACCTACTGCTGGGAATGAGGCCTGCTCTTAAGCCTTAAAAAAACCAACAACAACAACAACAGCAGCAACAAAAACAGGACCATCCAAGAGCTTCACTGATATGGTTCTTTCCAATTTGGGCAAGAACATTTTTGTTTTGGTTTGTTTCCTTTCCAAGGTACTGTATCCACTGTGATGGTATTACCAATTGACCAGAATATTGTTTGTGTGCCAAAGGCACCCCGCTGTGAGCACTGTGTCCAGTTAATGTGAACATTTGCTTAAGACACTGAGGATGCCACACTTGGGGTGTGACTCTATGAAGGTTACATGATGGAAAGTTAGTATTTTATCAGCCTAGTACTCAAAGGGGAAATGCATAGGAACAGCATCAGCGTGGGATTTTTGAGTTATCTAGAGGCGATTGAATACTGGCTCTGAACTGACACTGATTCCACGAAATGCTGCTAACTAGCACTGTGGCCCTCCATCTAAAGTAGGGGCTTATGGAGGATGCCTGATTACTGGAGTTTTGGCTTAAGTGTGACTCATAGTAGGTCCAGTGTTTCCCTGAACAACTCTTCCTGTGGTTGTTTCTGTAGTTCCAGAATGTATAATTGGAATATATATATATATATATATATATATATATATATATATGTTATACATATATATATACATATACATGTACAGGAGTGATGGTTCTCAGCACAGGTCCCTTTGACTCCCCTATCTGATCTGTGAGTAGATAGGTCAAGGAGAATGACAGTTGACTATTGCAAACTTAATCAAGTAGTGACTCTGACTGCAGCTGCTGTACCAGAGTTCTAGCTTTAGGTGAGCTGATTCCTGGTATGCAGCTATCAGTCTAGCAAATGTCCTTTTCTCAGTACATGTCCATAAAGCTTTTTGCTTTCAGCACTGTATTTTAATAATTTCACCTCAAAAAGGTGTATAAGTCTTCAGCCCTATGTCACAAGTGAGTTTGAAGAGATCTTGATTATCTGTCCCTTCTACAAAATATCACATTGGTTCCCTATATTCATGTCATTATACTGATTGAACCAAGTTAGCAGAAGGTAGCAACCACTTTGGACTCATTGATATATATATATAATATATATAATTATAGTTGTATACTATTATATATTGTTACATATATTTCATATGTATATGTATGTAATATGTATGTAATATATGTATGTACATATTACAAAATATTATATATATTATTACATATATGTATATAAGTATATATTACATAAGTACAAAATACATAAATATATATTGCATATATTACTTATTGGCAATATATATGCACATTAGAGAATGAAAAATAAATCTAACCAAAATTCACAGGCCTTCTATCCTAGTGGGATTTCTAAAAGTTCAGTGGGGGTAGGCCATGAATCAATAAAATGACTTTTTTCCATAATAGGTGGTTTCATAATTGAGCTATTGAACTTGTAAAGAAATCAATGAAGAAAAGAGAAATGATGGTCTCTGCAGGGTGTTCTCAGTGGGCCTCTCGCAGTCCAGGAAGCTTTCTTCCAACTTAGGGTGCATTTAGTGGATTTGTCATGTCACCCTGGAATAGCACCTCGATGATTTTACTTTCACTGTTTAAGCAGTACTGGGGAAGACTTGTCCTTGTGGGAAGGTCACAGCTGGGAGTGGGGCAGACCACCAAATACCAGTTGTTTTTACTTTCTGCACAGGGAGTTAATGAATATAGCTTGGTTTCAGACGAATTAATCTTTTACATATCTTCATCTGCTTTTAGATCTTGTACCAATAGCTTACTAAGCAGGGCAGTGAGCAGCTTTCCCTGTGGTAAACCAGGGCTGAGAGTGCTAGCCTTGTAAAGCAAATGGAGTGAGGCCTTAGAAGGGCTGGATTGGTGCTTGATTCTGCCAGCTTTACCACATTGCTTCAAGGTTGTGTGTGTGTGTGTGTGTGTGTGTGTGTGTGTGTGCTCCAAGATTATGTGTATGTAAAAAAAAGATTATGTTTTATGAGAGAGAGAGAGAGAGAGAGAGAGAGAGAATGGATAATGTGTTTACACGCTATACACATATATACACAGGTTCTGGGGATCAAACTTAGATCATCTGGTTTACATCATCCATCAGTGAGAGTCTTTCCCAGTTGAGCCGACCCATGAGTCATCTATATCTATCTTTCATTAGGAGCATCTCTACAGAAAAAGTCCATCCTTGTATCCTGTTTGATGAAAATTTTCCATTCAAATATTTTTATTTAAGTGCACAGCAATTGGATAGAGATTAGTCACAAAAGTGTAGCTTGAAAGAATAATTTGAAAGATTTATTATATAACATAGTGACTCTAGTTAGTAATATTTAGTTCTGTTTTATAAAAATAAAATTATGTGGATAAGTGTTTTGCCTACATGTAGCATTTGTGAGCCTGATGTCCAAGGAGGCAGAAGAAAGGGTCAGAGGCTCCTGCAAATGTAGTTACAAGCATTAGAGAGCTATCATTTTGGTGCTGAGAACTGAAGTCAGGTCTTTGTGAGAACAGCAAGTGTTCTTAACCACTGAGCTATCTCTATACCCCTAGCATTTTGTTCCTAAAAATTATTGAGAGGCTAGATTTTAAGTCTTCTCACAATAAAAATTAAATAAACAAACTTGTGAGGTCATGTTTATGTTAATTGGCTGTATATGTTAATTATTGAAATTTCATTATTCCACAATATTTCAAAAGTCATATTGTACATGACAAATACAAGCTTTTAATCTATCAACTAAAAAGGCAAATATCTAAATTGTGTCTAATTTGGTATTTTGAAGGCTCAGGAAAGTTTTGGGGTTTTTTTACAAAATAAGGAAAGAAAAAGACACTTCTCCATGTATTTGGGATTTCTTCTCTGGAATTTTTAGTCAGTCTCTTAACATAAAGTCATTGAGTGGAAGCAGGAGGTTAATGGCTTACAGTTCAAGCAAACGTATTAGACATGTGTTTTCATACCAAACCTTTCTTGCTGTCAGGCAGAAGAAGACATAAATGTTAGAAGTGAGAGTCAAAAACACAGCCTGGTATACACAACGGAAAGTTCTACAAAGAGATAGACAGAACAGCTGAAAGGCAGAAGATGAAGCACAGCAGAAACTGCTGCCACTATAAGCCAGCTGGAAAACCTGCACAGCATTTCACCAAACTACCATTTCATCTCCTTCCATACCAGCTCTTGAACTAAGCAATTAATGCATTCTGGTGTCTATACTCAATTATGAGTATAGTGTTAAAAAGCAGTTAATTAGAGTGATCATACACTTTCATTAAGACTAGAACCCTATGATCCATGGACGGGGCTTAACCCCAGGTTTGTGTCCTGATAACAAACAGGATATCTGTTTTATTCCATGTTATTTTTCTCTATTCCTTTTAAGAGAACTTATGCAAGAGAGAACTTGGAGAAGTTCGCTAAAATACCCTTAAGCCAAAGTGTCCTAGAAACAGAGTTACTGCTTTCTCTACAGATACACTATACCACTATCTGTAAACAAGATGCAGATTTAGAATCTCAGGCTGCCTGGGAATATACTAATATATTTAGAAGGTATTTACTGTTGGAAAAATTAGGCCTGGCTTAGTTCAAAACTTTTCTACTTTTGGTATTAGACCCATTTTATGCCACATTATGTCTCCTATAGGTTAGACACATAGTGCCTCCACATCTAAAAGTCTTCCTACATTAGCTACAAATGATCTCACGACCATCCCTCAGTTTTGAGAAAACAGATCTTTCCAGGTCCTGAATAGGAAGTAGGACTGTGAATGTCCTCTTTTAATCCCCCAACTTATAGTAAATATTGCTCAGAAAGAAGGATGAGACCATAAAAAGAAGACCAGAGAAACATGACCAGTATAATCTCTCTTTCTCCCTCCCTCTCTCTCTCTCTCTCTCTCTCTCTCTCTCTCTCTCTCTCTCTCTCTCTCTCTCTCTCTCTCTCTCTCTCTCTCTCTCTCTCTTTGTTGTTTGTTTTTTGTTTTTTGTTTTTTTTCGAGACAGAGTTTCTCTGCATTGCCCTGGCTGTCCTGGAATTCACTCTGTAGACCAGGCTGGCCTCAAACTCAGAAATCTGCCTGCCTCTGCCTCCCAAGTGCTGGGATTAAAGGTGTGCATCACCACTACCCTGCCCAGCCCATAATCTTCTCAAAGTAATA
Organism: Mastomys coucha; assembly: GCF_008632895.1. Taxonomy (NCBI): domain Eukaryota; kingdom Metazoa; phylum Chordata; class Mammalia; order Rodentia; family Muridae; genus Mastomys; species Mastomys coucha. Next base: position 43,705,447 of record NW_022196894.1, on the reverse strand, counting down.
CCTGAAGCAGGTGTCCTTTGGCTTAATCCCAGTTGTCTCTTATTATCTATAAGTTACATATCCGTGGAGCCAACTAACCATGAATCAGAAGTATTTGAAAAGGAGTTGCACCTTCCCTGAATAAGACTATTTTCTTATCAATATTCATCAACACATTACAACAGCTATTCATATAGCATATGCACTATATTAGGTACTGTGAATAATCTATAAATGCTTTAATTACACAGGTGTCTGTTCATAGGTTTTATGAAAACACTCTTGCAATTAATGCATAGGTGTGACTATCCATAGAGTTGTGGCTGTGAATGATATTCTTCCTTTTCTAGCCATCACAGTCTTAATCAGAGTTGGCAGGGGATATGGAGAGGGTGGGGGCCCACTAGTCTAAAATGTTGTTTGAGACACAGAATATTTTGTTGGCCTTTTCTGACCCTATCCCAGGAGTCTGGAACCAGACCTCAGTGATAACAGGAGACGACTGTACAAGGGTGGTACTTTAGTTAATCAACATCAAGAGCTGCTAGGTTCCCAAGTCACTTTATAATTAAAATAGCAGCATATCAGTAGAACAAATTCCAGAGCTGATTCTGCCTCTGGCCTTCTGCAGTCCAACTGTGCTGTTTGTGAGACTGTAAATTCCACAATAGAGCTTTCTTCCAAGAACGTCAGAAAGTCTTCTCATGTGCTGACCTCTGGGAACGTCTGCTTCTCAGGCTGAGCTGCCAGTGTGAATCTGTGCTCAAGATCAGCTTCACTGACGTTGTTAAGACAGGACCAAAAGAGCCATGGTCACATTACCATGGTGGACTTTACATGGCTTCTGGGAAATCTAACACCAACTAACCTGGGCCCAGAAGCCTAAGAGAGGGATCTTTCACGGCTCCAAGTCCATGAGGTTAATAATGTAGTGGTTGTGTATTAATCAAGGCTCTCAGGAAAAACAGAACCAATGAAACGGGAGACAAAATGGAGACAAGGAAACGGAAGCAAGAAAAGAGACAGAAAGGGAAAAGTGGGAAGCAGGAAGGGGAAGGAAAGGGGAAGTTTTAAACAACTTACTCATATATTGATGAAATCTAGAGATTCAAGATCATCAAGGTAGATTACCAGGCTAAAAAAAAAAACTATGGAAAATTTTCAATTATAGTTTAAGCCTGAGGGCTGGCAGAAATTCCTTATTTTTCCCTCAAGGCCTCCAACTAATTGAATGAGAGTCAGATCCCTCACATTGTAGACAAAATCTGCTTTGTTAAAAAAAAAAATCCTCATTAAAAGTGTAAATGTTAAACTCATCTAAAATGTTCCTTTGCAGCAATATCCTGACTAATGTTTGACAGTGTCTTGGCCTCTCCTAGTTGACTCGTGAGGCTAATCGTGGCTAAAGTGTTCTTGGAAGCAATAGCAGGCCATGCTACTAAAACTCAGACTGTTTTTTGCCAAGTGTCGCCACAATTTGAAGTCGCAGTGGTGTGCGTTCATCTTACCTCCATAGCTAGGAAAGCATGGGTAGGCTGTCTCATGAGCAGGAGCTCCAGAGCTGATGTCTGGCCCAGGCTGCTGGTGGGCAAACTACTCTGTATTGAAAGGATATCCAGCCTGACGAGGTAGCAGCTTTACGAGGCATGACCACATTTCCACAGACATAGTATAATGCCAGTTGTCAGGAAACTCTGTATTCCACACTTTGGGGCAATATACCAAAGCTCATAAATAAAAGCAAGACAAGTTACTTATAATTATACTGATTATTCTTCCAGACCACTTTCTGAGGCCAGACACCGGCACATAAAGTTAACATATATTTCTTACACAGTGCTTTTCCTGGCTTCTTCTTTACTTTTCAATAGAATAGAAAGCAACTGACCATATGTATTTAAAAGGTACCTTTCATAAATGTATGACACCTTAGGTGTGCATATGTGTCTGTATGTCATCTGGATTAACTCAGGGTTTGTTAAGGGTTTTAAATCAAATTTGCCATACTCTATAGACACTCAAATTAGAACTCATGACTATTTCGTCAAAGAAGATAGAAGAAATAAATTTATTGGCTGGGAAGCGGTAATTCCAAACATGATAATAATCGGGTGTATTCATACTAACAGATGGATTATGTAGATGTCAGTTTTATCTAAGTGTGATAGATGGTGTCATTTATCACTATTAGAGGGCAGAAGTTTGAAATATCTACCAGAGAATCACAAATAATAGCCTGAGAGGCCAAGACTCAAGCAGCTGATCTTCTGAAAATGGCAGGTGGGCTCAGAAAATTGGTGCTTGGGGGCTTCTCAGTTCTAAGGCTGTCAAAAAGATGGAAAGTTTCAGTAGACATACAGAGTCACTGCAATTCCTGGAACAAAACTCCTTCCTAGCCATCACTGTACCACCTCAGGTGTCTGGACTTTGCTCACCATATATGAAAGTGCCCATTTCAGCAAAAGTCCAGGGCAAATGGTCAAAACCAAACTTACCAAATCTTCCCTGTGAGTTCTAGGAAGCACTCCCAAAGGAAGAAGGGGGAATTTGACCTCAGATGAATTAGAGCGGATGGTTTGAGATTTTGTCTCAACTATTCTCTCCTTTATCGAAAATTATTCACCCTTGTCGTCAATGCCAAGGTCACAATATTGTATTTCCTACATATTATATCTTAGGCATAATACTATATATATATATATACATATATATATACATATACATATATATGTATATATATGACATATATATATATGACACTGTTGTTGCCTTTTAACAACTCTGTTTAGCTTCAGATAAAAATAAATATAAATAATTGTTCCTGGGTCTTCCTGCTAGACTTCCCTGTGAATATCAAACCTTTTCAAGATAACTAAATATATGGTGGCAGACACATAAAAGTAATACAAGCTCTATACAAGATAAGCCATCTTTAGGTCCAGGAGCTTGCAATACAGGACATGCTCATGCAGACTAGTTGGCCTTGCTCAAATCCCTTTTATAAAATACTATACAATTGACGTGAAAGCTATAGACAGTCTCCTGTGTGCTTTGCCATCTTTAGATTACTTAAAATATCTAAAACAATGTTACAGCTATATACATAGTTCTCTTATGTCACTGATGTAATGAAGAACAAAGAGCTCAACATGTTCAGTATAGACTTTATTTCCAAATGTTTTCAATCAATCCTGGCAGAACCACAGACATGAGATATGGCTGCACTCATAATCTATCTGGTTAAGTACTGGGCTTACATGCTAGTGACATAGGGGCAGGGAAGGGGGCCTCTGAGGCAATAAGCACTTGTCAGTTTTGGGAAGAACCTCTGATACGATGTGTAAGATGGCCAGAGAAATGACATCAGTGGTTAGTAGTGTGTGGGGTCACCATGATGCTCAATCAAGTATCTTCCAGAGTAGCTGCAGGCTTGGAGACATAAGGAAGGAAGATGGTGGTAGTGAAGGAGGCTCGTCATCCTCCGTGGAGCCAAGCTGGGAGACAAGATGAGTGTTCTAAAATGTGCATACCAGTGTATCCTGGATTTGTATGTTTGCTCTGTCCTTTTTAAAGACTTGATAACTTTTTGTTTCAATTAACAAAGCTCTAAATGAGGCTGTGAGGCATGTCTTCAGAAAGGCATGTATCACTGCATGTAAAATGGTGTGCCCGCTTTTGATAAGCCTGTAAATCCATTCACACCCCTAACTGCTGATTGAAGAGCCCTCGCAGAGAAGCCAGACACACTATGGGGTAGCCTGCAAAGACCCCAGGTTAGCCGTTACACTCCCACACTGACCAAATGCTATGCCAGGCTTTCATAACCTTAGCAAACTATCTAAGTATTAGCACCTTCACATAGACAGCTTAATCCACAATAAACACAAGCTGGAGACAGATGTAAACAGCATGATCACTATGCCCTCATTAACATATTTTTAATTGTCTAAATGACCAGCTCATTCCACAATATAGACTTGTATAATGAGTTCACATACCTTTGAGAAGCTAAAAGATGTATTTTCTCGATTTCTCTAAGATTGTTCTGATGTCCCTCGCCAGTCTCCTTGCCTTGGGGTATGTCTATGTGGGAGGTGGGGGCAGAGGTGGCTGGGGAGGGGAGTTTGACGATTTAGTTTCATCTCAAGTCTTATTTGTCTCAATGTAATATGGTCTCATCTTGGGCCTTTTAGAACCCTTCCTTCTCTAGACTGAGTTCCAAGAAGGTATATGGAATGGTTCTCACCCTTCCTAGTGCTGCAACTCTTTAATACAGTTCCTCATGTTGTGGTGACCCCCCCAACCATAAAATTATTTCATTACTACTTCATAACTAATTTTATTACTGTTATGAATTGTAATGAAAATATTCTTGGAACCGGACAGTTGCCAAAGAGGTTGTGGCCCACATGTTGAGAACCGGCGGAATAGAGGCTGGCTACCTGGATGTAGCCTAAAGAAGGTATATTTCCAGACTTTTATGGTGTTCTGCAAATCTTTGCTGTACTCTTTGGCAGCACAGCTGATCCAGACTGCTTCCTGGCTGATTTTTGTGCTGGCATTGCTGCTGAAGGCAGGCTGCAGCTGGTCGCGTTCATAATTTACAGTGTGCTTCTCTCAGCTCATTTAGGTCTAGGAATTTCCCCTGATGACTCAGTCCTTCCTGAGTTCCCATTGGAGCTGCAGAACCCACCTGAGATCCAACTCACTCACCCCACCAACCCCCACACAGTTCTCAGATTAGGTGCTTGCTTTGGAATTCCCAGCCCCAGAGTCATATTCTCCTGATAGGCTGAGCTTCAGAGGACTCTCCCTGCTCTTCCTGGGTCAAATGGGAGTACTGGAACTACTTGGAGACATTGCTAAATGTCTCCATGCTGTCTCAGTCTATGCTCCATTGATTTTACTTCCAAGTTTGTCTTACTTTGCATCCCCATAAAATGGTATTCTGAAGTCATAATTCTCAATATGTTAGATTGTGGTCTTATTTGGAAAGAGACCAAATATTGCAAATATTATGAGTCAATATAAAGTCAAATAGGAGAAGGTTAGCCCTTATTCCAAATATAACTGGTGTCTTTATGAAAAGAGAAGAAAGCTTGGCTTGGTGGTGCAAGACTGTAATCCCAGCACTTGGGTGGTAGAGACAAGAAGCTCAGTAGGTCAAGGTCATTTACAGCTAGAGTTTGCTAACTTCAGTTTGTGAGTCTGAAACAAGAGCAGAGATGAGAGAAGAGACACAAAGAAAAGACTCTAAGGGAACAACTCACGCCATGATGGAGACAGGCTGAGGTGCTGTGGCCATTAGTCAAGGACTTCTAGGAATTCAAGCTCAAAGTAAATAAGACTTCACAGAAAGTACAACCTTGCCAGTACCTCAATGTTGGACTTCTAACCATAAGACAAATTCTGTGGGTTTTTTTGACACCCAGCTTGTGGACCTTGGTCATTGCCACTCCCAGAACTAAAATTCCATCCAAGACAGAAGTGGAACCTCCTGTGTACTGCAGCTGACAGCTGTCATACAACAAGAGTCTTGAAGATGAATGCTTGTTCTACAGACAGCAAAGACAGAATATGTTGGGTAATGGACCCAAAGCTCAGGGAGTCTATAGTGCCCCAAAATATAAGCCAGTGTCTTTCCATATGCACACTTTACATGGACTTTTAAAAATAAGTTCTATGTGGAAATGCCACTGAGCAATGTAGCCTTTTTATCAGTATTCATTCCCTCTGGCTGCTCTTGGACCCATGGAGGAGCTGTTTCTGGTGCTCCTATTTGCTCTGCCTTTATACCAACACTTGATGGCTTTTTCTATCCTCTGAGAAATTAACAGTATGTAAGTTCAAAGTGTGATTGGCCCATGGTATACACCAAATGACATGATTTTAGCTTTTAATATTATCAATATTATATAGTTTAGAAAATAGAAAAAACTCCCTAGTGCTGGAGATGCAAAGACAAGTACAAAGAACCCTGGGACTTGCTGGCCAAGTAGTGTGGCTAAATTGATAAGCTGTAGGTTCAATGTGAAATCTTGCCACTGGAAATAAGTTTATAGACATTGCAAAAGTCATTCAGTGTTGCTTTATGGCCTCCTGTGCACAAACACCCACCCCCAACACACACACACACACACACACACACACACACACACACACTATACACACTTAGAGAGAGAAGATAAATGCTAAGACCATAATGATTTGTATAAGACTACAAAATTTCATTTCATTCAGGCACTCATCGGAGACACAAATCACTATGACACAATCAGACAAACAAAAACAAACAAACACAAGGTTGTCATTTTTCTCTCCTAAAACAGACCCAGCCTCTTAACTGCCAATACATACTTATTCTGCTTATATATGGTGATTCTTACACCATGAAAAGGAAATACCTGTAGGCAGAGTTCAAGATAGTGTCCAGAAGATTCTTTGCTTCAGAAAGTCGTCATGTAGGCGACTGAGCAAAGAAGCAGATCGTTCATGCATGGGATAGAGAAATAGAGGGATAGGCACTCTTCATCGAAGAGACATACAGGCTAAACTTGCTGTTCTATCAGGCCTAAGTGCTACATCCTATTTTTCACGTGGTGTTCTCATTCTAGACTCACTGAAATCATTAACCTCTAAGATACTAGGAAAGGAAGGAGGCTAGAGTGCACTCAGCTACCCTGGGATTGGGAGACTTATTTTTAAAATAATTATTTGGGATGAAATTTGGACTATCTTTAATTTCAATCATCTATCTCTTTTTTCTGCATGTTTATTATTATTTATATTATTATATCATAACATTAAGTATTTGATGGTCTTATCAAATAAGTCTTTTTTTAAAAAGCACAAAAGATGTACATTTATATAACACTACTTCATTATGATTTTTGCTGGAAGTGAAAAGATCAAGCCCAAGATATTTTGGATAAGTTCTCTCATAAAAATCTCCCTGATTTGTGAAGGCATGAAGATGGAGTTAAGTACTTATATCATTTCCTTCTTTTGCTTTAAAAACTGAGGAATTTTGACAACTTAAGAAGAAACCCCCCAAGAACAGAGAGTTCTGCAGAGGATATATATATATATATATATATATATATATGTGTGTGTGTGTGTGTGTGTGTGTGTGTGTGTGTGTGTGTGTGTGTGTATACATATATATATACACACATATATCCCTATATACAGGTATATATACATATATATACGTATCTATCTATCTATCTATCTATCTATCTATCTATATATATATATATGTAAAGCAACAACAACAAGAACATAATAGCATTAGTAGGACAAAGGGAAAACCCTTGAAGACCAGTAGAAATGTCATAAGTATGCTCCATGCCAAGGTAGGAATGCAAGAACTCTGCCATTCCACATTCCTTTGGCAGTTCTGCCTAGAGGTGTGGTCATGTGGTGATAGAGTGGGAGCATTTTAATCAGCTGAACCAGAGTTCTTTTGGCACAGGGTTCTATGTCTCTCTATTCCAGCAAGCAGCCTACCCCCTGGGAGCAAAGCAGGCTGCATATCTGTAATTTCTAATTATAGGACAGCACCCAGACAAGACTTAACTGGTGGTTTGGAACTACCCTTCATCATTAATCCCTATACCTGTTACAAGCTCAAGTCCACACATTGGCAAAGAGAACTTATTATTATAGCATTTGGAGGTTTCCATTCAAAACTGGAAGCTTTCTAAAGAGCGATGCTAACATATGTGTCTAAACACAATTCTACATCAATAGATATCTACTTATTTATTTAGAATGAATGTAAAGCAATATAATTCCTTTTATCTTATTAATATAGGCAGAGAAAAAAACACAGTCTGAATGTTTCCAAGGATTAAAACTTAATAATTTAAGGCAGTCAACATATGATGCTTGGGTTTATAGGTGTCCCTCCTCTTCGTTCTTTCACCTGGTTTAGTCACTCTGCAAGCACACCTGTGGCTCCTTGGACTGCTGGCACCAATGTATTGTGGTACAAATTGGTAAACTGAAGTGAGCAATTAATTAGAACCTCCATAATTTTAAAGGAATAATGGGTAAAAGATGCACGTCAGTATTTGATTAATTTTGAATGGATGATCCAAAGCAAAGGATATCACAAAGATGAATCCTTTCTGCTATTCTTTAATTATATTTTTCAGAATTAAATGTTACTCTAAGAATCTGGGGAGTGTGTAGCTTGGTGGATAAGTTACTGTTTAAGAGTGAGGGCAGGTAGCCATGGTGGCCTTCCTGTGATCCCAGTGCATAGGAGATAAAGATGTAGGAATTCTAGGGCCAAACTGCCCAGCTTGACTAGTTGAATTTATGAGCTCAGAACTTAGTAAAAAACACTGCCCTAGTAAAGAAAGTAAAGCACAGTTGAAGAAGATGCCTGATGTAAACCCCAGGCTTATGGAACACACACAAACACACACACACACAGACACACACACACACACACACACACACACTAATGGGCTCCCATACATATACCATTCGCATACATACAAACACACACACACACTCCACCACCACCACCACCACAGCACATATACACATGTAGAGAAATCTCATCTCAAAAATAAATCTGAAATTTGAAATAAACGTTATATATATTCACTGTTTACATTTACATAGCTGAAATTTGGCTAAGGATATACTAATTTGGTCATGTATGTACTGGTTAGTTTTTTGTTTGTTTTTTGGGTGATTGGTTTTGTGTGTGTGTGTGTGTGTGTGTGTGTGTGTGTGTGTGTGTATGTGATTTCAAAGGGTACTACAAACTGTTTTGATGATCATTTTATTTTTAAGAGAGAATAAGCAACAGTTTGGAGTGTGCACTTAAAGCTAACCTAAGGATCTTGTTAAAGCTGTTGATGGACATTGTCAAAAGAAATGCTTTTAAGTGGTATGAACCTTTTTATAAAGCCCAGAGCTATCTGAATGGGGGTCAGTGAGACAGGCCTGGGTTTCTCCCTTGTTCGCTGTTTGTTGGCTGTACATCTTTAGATGAGTTTTAACTCTGGAAGTCTCCATTTTCTCATAAGGTAGAACAGGATACGAGGCCCGACCATAAGTTTTCAGTGCTTGTGGCTCAGGGCATAAACATAATCATATGATAAGATTGGTAGGACCTAATGCTGGTTGTAGGGCTTGAAGGGGCTGGAAACACAAAATGCATTCTTTACTCAAACATGCTTGGAAACAATGAAGAGATAGACGCGGAAGTCTGGCAGAGGGAGATAAAAAAATGCCACCTCCATTACTCAAAAGCTCACAAAGTTTCGGGCAGCTTAGGTACATGGGAAGCAGGCCCTGCTAACTGTCCACCCTACCATGAGGTGCTCTCAGCCACCTTGCCCTGACCACAAGGGAATTTCGTGAGTAAAGAGCCAGCAACTGTAACTTCTATGGTCAGCTGGCCACCAGCTATGAAGAATTAGTTTGTTTTCCAACACAATAATGAGACAATTGACCCTTCTCAAGGACAGAGTGAGTCAAGCCGGGAGAGAAGCCAACATACTCTAAACACAGCGCCAAGGGAAGCTGCTCTGCCCCGCCCTTAACACACCGGCACAGCGCTCACTCAGATGATTTAGAAAAGACCAACAATTCCCACAACTGAAAGGAAAGCTGGATCATGAGGAACCCCCCTAATTATGTCTGTCAATAAGTCATCGTTTTGATTTCCTCCCTCTAACTTTCCCCATTCAATTGATCTACGAAGACAAATCACATATGACTACAACGGTTAAGTAATTCTCCTCCTTGGTTCTGAGAACAGAGCCTAGCACTGAGCCATACCCACAGCTTTGGGTGGGCTTCTCCTGAAGACATTCAAAGTGTTTTGGCTTCTAAATGACTTTATCTCTTCCTTTTTACTCTACCCAATTAAACCTAGAAAGTATTTATTGCTTCTCTCGCTAAGTGCCAAAATGCCCAGAGCCTGAAGACTCAGACCCGAGATTGCCTGGTTCCCAAAGCTCGCAGCATCCTTTTTGTCTCAAATGGAAAAAGGGAAACAATGTAACAGCTTTCTCAGATCAAAGGCAGCACAGACAAATATTTACAATGCTTTCTTTCTAATTTCCAAATGTTTTTCTGGTAAAGTGACTTCTCACCCAGAATTTAAGACATGTGTCCTTAGCGTGAGAGCCAAGATGCCAACTGTAAGAGATCATGGATTCAGGGGAGGGCCATTTGCCTTTCTACACCTCTCAGCTGCTACACCACCTCCCTGAAGCCCCTGATTGGCAGAGAGGGGAACTAAGCAAAGGGGTCGGAAGGGGATTGTTCAAATCTGCAGACAAAGCAAGACAGCAGAGGGGCTTTCCCACTTTACAACAGCGAAGGCCACAGCTACTCCAGCATCACAGCTACTCCAGCATCACAGCTACTCCAACCTGAATTCCCAGCTTCCTGGGACTTCTATTCTTTGGAAAAAATTAATGCTTGTATTTTACATTTCTCATAATTCTACTGCTTTGTTTAATCTGAATTCAAGAAGACTGTTATTGAACCTAAACTTGCAACATAAATTGTTATACTTCTATTACACAGTACCTTATGATGTGTTAGAACGGTGGGTCGCGTCAGAACATACCACACACTAGGCCCAAACAGTTCCACGTGTAAGAGGTTTAACTGAGAGGGAGAGAGGGGGCAGTGGCGTGGAAAGAGAGGAGGGGGAGAGAGAGATGGAGGAATGTTCCCCATATATATATATATGGATTCTGACATAGTGGCTGCAGGTAAAGGTGGGAGGTGAGCCCAATGGATTTTGGGAATATGGTGGCTGTTGCCCTGGCAACAGGTCTGTGGACCCGCCCATACATCGCCACAGGATTTGGATGCTCTGATGCTAACACCTTAAATTTCATCACCAAACTGACAGAATTATTAAGAGAAATGGGCTTATATATATGATTCTTATATTAGATATAATAACATATATATAATATATGATATGTAATATAATAATATATAAAAGCTTAATCTAATAAAAGATTCACGGCTGATTCCAAACTACAGCTTTCTAGGTAAGCAGTCATGAAGAAGTATCAATTAATAATTTTGTCCCCTTGTCACAGTCACATCAAATGATGCATATAAATCTACTGCATTTCATGGAAGACCTTTACACTCTCTGCATTGTTTCTGGTGGCCAGAGACAACACTTACCTTTTCTCCCCTCACTTCCAAGCCCCATTAGATTAATAACAGAAGAAAAATGAGGTCATTTCTAAAGGGACTTCCCATTTGCCATTTACAATTGTTTGGTCACCAATATTACATGATAATAGAGAAACAGGCTGGTATTTTTTGTTAGAAAATACTGAAAAATTAAAACAATCAAGTTCTGTGTCTTGCCCGTAGTCTGTTTTCTATTATTGTGATATTATCTGGATTGAGTAGTGATTTCCATAAGAACGCACGTGGTTTCATGAGTTTGTATAAATTCTTTGTTTCTAGAAGTTATGAATGAAGAACATGAGGAGAGCAACTCAGCCTGTGTCCCTGTGAATACGAAGGGCCATAGAGAGCATAGGAAACCATGATTTTATGCTTTCATTTGGAAGAGAGCAGGATGACAGGACTTTAAAAAAAAATCCCTATATTTACTAACACTGTGCATAAGACAGAATAAATAAAAGCTAATAGAACCATAAAGGCTATAGACTTCTACAGCTCAATTTGCATATGTGTTTTATCAATTATAAGGAATCACTTCTACTTAAAGCAATATGAATAAAAAATTGAGCATGATCTAAAAGGGAGTTTTGTATGTTTCAAAATTGTCTTATTAGACTTTGGAGCCAGTGTTCATTCAGTGAAGTATCCAAGTGTTTCTCTTCCTCAAGGCAATCTGGAGCTAAGGGACATCTTCTCAGGAGTATACGTTTAGGTCGATGAGCTATCACGGCCCTCTTCTGCAAGAGTTTCTTTACAAGCATCAATTTAAATCCATCTGGAGAAGTAATCAGTAGTTCTGTAATAAAACACTGGCTTTATAACATAGCACTATAATACCCCATGTGGGATCAATTTTATAATACTCTTGCACTCTATTTAATATATTCCAGTATACAACCATTCAAAGACGAATTTCAATAAATACTAGTTGCCTTATATAGGAATAGGCAGATAGAGATATTTATCTATATCTTTCTATGTAAACAGATATAATCAAAATGAATACAGTATAAATTTAGTTACAGCGCTCACTATACAAATATAGTTTTTTATATATAGGTTTATATATATATAGTTTTATATATCACATATATACACATCATAGGCTAAAGATATAAGCAAGTTCAAAGTTTGGAAATGAGATTATAAAGACTAATTTTTATGAGTAGGATATTGTATTTCCTACCAACTCTCATATTACAGTGAAACCCGAGAGGTAATATTGGTAGAACGGATATGTGAAATAAGCTACCTTTTAGAGAGATATTGCCTCTGATCCTAGGATCAGGCATCAGCAGGAATGATCAGGGTTCTGAACCCATGGTGCTGGCTCAGGAGCCTTGCTTTCACCCTACAGCTCTGGCTGTAGTGAGTTCACTCCACGTTGACTCCATCTCTCGTCTAAATCCTTATGAAAAACCAAAACCTAGAAAGCATGGCTGGGCACAACCTTGGCTCTGCCAGCAATTACTACAGCTCTCCCCACAATCCAAAGCTTTGGTTCAGCCCAACTTTATACCAGACACAATTAATGTACCTCTAATCATCAGCTTTACCCAGAATCCAACAATCTGTTCAGACTTTACCTTTTATGTCAGTGGGTCTATTATTTGCTTGAAGTGGTTTGGAATTTGAGGATGTAATGTATTCTCACATTTTCATTAAAAAAGAGAGAGAGAGAGAAACAGAAGAAAGTAAAATTCTACAAATTAATTGGTATAGGTATTTTAATGCCATGTTAGTCTTAGTATTCAGAAGAAAGTAGCATTTATCTGCTGGATTTTTTTTATGACATTTAGGCTTTTTTTCCCCTGCTTCTATCAGAAATCAGATATCCTGTAATAAAAGAGCAGAAAGGGGAACTAGCTGGGGGGAGAAGTGGTCCCAGCTGGATGGAGGATGTGGAATGGGGGAACAAGGGAGGAGAGTGGCAGAACAAAGTGTATTGACACATGGATGAAGATGTCATGCTGAAGCCCAGCCATCACTCTGCCAATCAAAAATGTTAATTAAAGGAATTAAAAATCAGGCATCATTGCTTGTATTGGCCTCCAACTTGGCTCTTTTCATTTAAATTCTGCACTGCAGCAGAGGGTAAAGAGTGTTACTCCCTCTGATAGTACTTCCTTTTACCATAGTCTTGTTGAAGGTTATCAGTTGTTTAAGTTGGTTAGCTCAGTATACTTTTATTATCAATTTTTTTTTCAACATAGCATTGTGTAGCTGAGATGGCATAATTGTGAAGGATCATATGTGAACTAACTTCTATAAATATCAACTCACTGAGATGATTGATTGGTTGACTTATCTTTATCTTAGTCAAAAGTCCTTTATGCCTTCCAGGCCAGTTCATCAATGTCTAAAATATTCCCTGGTACCAGCCTGTCATTTACTCCTGACCTGATATCCACCCAGCTGTGTGTGTGTCTATGTGTGTTATCTGGCTATATATCCTCAGTTTAGCTTCCTGACTGGTTTTCCTGTATCCAGTCTTTCATTATTCCCATGGCCACTGTATCAATAGTCTCAAAACTTACATTATGCATATTTGTAATGTTCTATGAGTTCTCAGTGCCAAAAGTGATGATCTCAGCGTGTATGAGAGATCCTGTAGAGTTGAGCTCAACTCCACTATTTTTGTCCTTGTTTCCCTTGCTTAAATATTTGAAAGGAAAATAGAGGGAGTGAGAGAGGGACAGAGGGACAGAGAGACAGAGATGACAGAGAACTTACCTTGAACCATACTGTCTCAGGCACTATAACGACTCTTGAATATTTAATCCTAAGATCAATTTCCAAGAAGAGAAAGCTGAAGACCATAGAGATGGCCTGCTGTCTACAACACAGATGGGGCACCCAGTGCCACGCAGTACCATATCTGAATGTCCTAACTCTATCTCAGTTCACACCAACAAATACATATCCAACATATACCACATTGAAAGCATGTTGTAAAAGGTCACAGAGGACTACAGTTTTAAAAGAATGACGTATCTCTGACACTTGAGAATAGGGTTTTTCTCCCCAGAACCAACCAGCACTTTGTGCCAAGTGACCATCCCCAACAAGAGCTGGTTAAAACAATATGAACTAACTAGTACCCTCAGAGCTCCCAGGGACTCAATCACCAATCAAGGACTATACATGGTGGGACTGATTGTTCTGGCAGCATGTGTATAGTAGAGGATTGCAAAGTCGATCATCAATGGGAGGAGAGGCCCTTGGCCCCGTGAAGATTCTGTGCCCCAGTGTAGGGGAATGCCAGGGCCAATAAGTGGGAGAGGGTAGGGTGGCAAGTATGGGGAGGAGGGAGGCAACAGGGGTTTGTTCTTGTTGTTTTTGTTTGTTTGTTTGTTTGTTTGTTTTTTGGAGGAAAAACTGGGAAAAGAGAAACCATATGACATGTAAATAAAGAAAATATCTAATAAAAATAAATAAATTAAAAAAAAGAGCTGGTTAAAAGAAAAGTTCTAGTTCTTTAGTCTTAGTAAGATGCTCCCAACCTCAGCTTTGAAACAATGACAGTGTTTGGATAGCTCTCAGATCTACTCAGAGGAAACATCTTATCTACATCCCACTAGGTATCAACCAGAGTCATTCAAGGGCAGGGATAGAAATCTTGTGGTCTTGCTCACCCATCTAGTCAGTGCTGGCTCTCACCAAAAATGCCTCATATAGAAACTTCATTGTAGTCTTTCCTCTTCCTCATGGTTTAGGCCCAAAGGGGAAACAATCCCCAAGAGCCAGGTAGAAGTCCTTGTAGTTTAAACTCCTGTTCTCCTTGCAAAGCCTACAGCATCAGATGTATTCTGAGGTGTGTGTGAGGGAAGAAGTATAGATCTCTGCTTCATGATGAACAGTTGCCATTGTCACATGGTAAGAGCAGCATGTCACATCATCTGAGGATATAACCTGTACGTGTAAATATTTTCAGTGGTTTGTCATAGAAAGATAATGTGGCATCCTCCATCTTTAAGTCTCCCATGATTATACTGGCTAAGTGCTTAGATACCACCTGCAGAATAAGCAAGGAATACATATTATTATAGCTACCATCAGTTTTTAAGATCAGAAATGTATAAATGAATAGTAGAATAACTGTGGAGTAATTTTGGACATGGAAGCCTTTGATTATATAACTGTCCTTACGGCGATTGTGGTTACGTTCATTACTGAACTATATAGCATCAGACAGTTGCTGATCTGAAACAAGGAGGGGTGAGATGAAGAGTGGCATTTTACTTATCCTTTTCCAAAGCCACTACTCTGTACAATGCATGGCAATATGCTCTGTGTCAAAACTAAAGTGTGCGCACACCTGGAGAGTTGGCTCAGTTGGTAAAGTGCCTGTGTGAAGGCTTGAATTCAGATTCTCAGCACCCACATCATGAAAACCAGGCATGCCTGTAATCCCAGCAGCAGAGATGTAGAGAAAAAAGAATCCCAGGAACTTGCTGGCTACAGTTAGTCTCGTTGTATCTGTGAACTCCTTCAGTGAGAAACCTTGTCTCAAAAAACAAGATGGAGCACAATTAAGGAGTGCAACACACACACACGCACACACACACACATACACAAACTTGCAAAGACACAGCCATACATTGATTCACACAGATACATATGAACACACACACATATACATAGACACACAGGCACACATGTATACACACTTATAGAAACATGTGTGCACATATACATACACAGACATATAGTCACACATATAAACATGTGCAAAGACAGCCACACACATTCATACATTGACTCACACAGACACATACACACATACACATATGTAGAAACACAGCCAGACGTGCACACATACATATATAAACTCATGTGTGTACACAAACATACATGGAAACGTATTCACACATATATAAACAAACATGTATACACACACATGCACACACACACACACACACAATCTCTTCTCCAGTGCTTGCATATGGACATGTTCCTCTTCTCCTATAAACTCATGTGTGTACACAAACATACATGGAAACGTATTCACACATATATAAACAAACATGTGTACACACACATGCATACACACACACACACACACACAATCTCTTCTCCAGTGCTTGCATATGGACATGTTCCACTTCTCACATATATAAGTAAACATGTATACACACACATGCACACACACACACACACACAATCTCTTCTCCAGTGCTTGCATATGGACATGTCCCACTTCTCCAGTGCTTGCATATGGACATGTTCCTCTTCTCCAGTGCTTGCATATGGACATGTTCCTCTTCTCCAGTGCTTGCATATGGACATGTTCCACTTCTCTGCACCTCTTCTCTCTTTTAGTTTTCATGTTCAAGCTTATATTAAAATCTTTCATAAAGTCATTAACTTTCATCCACATTGACTCTGATGCTTGTTTAAAA
This sequence comes from Mastomys coucha, assembly GCF_008632895.1. Classification (NCBI taxonomy): domain Eukaryota; kingdom Metazoa; phylum Chordata; class Mammalia; order Rodentia; family Muridae; genus Mastomys; species Mastomys coucha. The sequence continues at coordinate 43,688,873 of NW_022196894.1, read as the reverse complement.
TGCTTCTATGAATGATTTCCTCAGCCTCTGGGAGGCTGGTACCTCTAGGTAAAGGAGGTACATCCCTCCCTCCCTGCATCTAACTTGGCTTCATACACTGGCTAGCACTCTGAAGTTCTTCCCAGTGTCAAAGTCATGAATCCTAGTTTGTCCTGAGCTGAGATTCCTAAAACATAAAGTGACTCTCAACCTTCTGACTGCTGCAACCCTTTAATACAGTTCCTAATGTTACAGTGACCTCAACCAGACAAGTATGTTTGTTGCTTTTTCATAGCTGTAATTTAGCTACTGCTATGAATTGTAATGTAAATATCTGCATTTTCAGGGGTCTTAGGTGTCCCCTGTCAAAAGGTTTTTGGACCCTGGAGGGGTTGTGACCCATAGGTTGAGAAACATTGCACATGGACTATTTCTCCAGCTGCTGAGAATGAAAAGAGGGAGCTGAACCTCTTTTATCTGTATGTGTAAAGGCTGAGAAAGGCACTCATGGAACAATACACTTTAAACAATCTTTAGAGTCAATTGGGGATGAAAATTATTTTATGCAAAAAAAAACCTTAATTACAAAAAATAGGCAGGCTTCTAAACAATCATTCTATGTAATAATCTGGCAGGTTTCTAGGAAATCTCAACCAAACCTGAGGCAATCAGGTTTCTGAGCACACACGTTAACGAACAAGGGATAGCTGTGTAGCTGTGCTCTCTGCAAGCCTGGTTAGCATTAACAGGAAAGGCAGGCTTTTTTTTTTTT
>NW_022196894.1:43646555-43688094 GCF_008632895.1 Mastomys coucha | reverse complement strand
TTTTTTGACAAAATTACTTGGAAACAAGTCAAATCTGAAATCTCTTTTTTCAAAGTGTGCTTTGGATCTAAAAAGAATGAATTGGAGAAGAGTGAATGAACTAATGTATTCCTATCTTTATGGCCGGCTTCAAAGCTTTCATGCTTCATATAAGATAAAAGCGTGTTATCGGTTCCATGTTTTTGCCCCATGCTTAACTAATTAGCCATTTTAAATGTCTGGCAAGATGGGTTTTGGTTGTGGTCTCTGTGAAAGCGTTTTCCATGAGTTTTTGTTTCTCTATGGAGGGAAGGGAGAAGAGGAAGTCCATGAGAAGTCGCATACTGTGTTCCTCCAGGCTAAGAAAAGGCTGAAGAGACAAGACATCCAAATGGAACATGTGTTCCTAGACTGGAGCTTACAGGGACAATGGATTAAACATGGGCTTTGCAAGCCAGTCTGTCAGGGATCATTTTCTGATTTGGATCCTTAAGTGTGGTTTGCTAGAGTGTGTTCCTTGAAGAGTTACACATTCAAGTCTGCAGGGGTCTTGGGTACTACCTGCACAACTTATTTTCAGTTGGGAAAAAGTCATTGTGATATTCTTGGAATTTGCATAATTTATTATGGACTTTCTCAGGTTCTCAGTGTAATCTACTACATATATATCTTAAAGGTTTTGTTTTGCACATATCTGGAGATGATCATATGATTACTCCTTTACCTCATTATATATTTTCTATCTTATATTTAGGTGAATAGATTTTTGACATATTGAATCATTACTGCACATTCACAGCAAATCTTACCTTGTTATGGTATATTTTCTCTTTTTTATTAGTGTATTTGTGTGTGTGCACTTATGTGCATGTATGTGTATATGTGTGCTGGTGTGCACAGAGGCCAGGGGAAGATTTGAAGTCAGAGGTAGTTATGAGAGGACCAATGTGAGTACTAAGAACCAAACTCTAATCCTGTGCAAGAGCAGTGGGAGGTCTTGACCATGGAGCCATCTTTCTTACCCCATAGAATATCTTCTAATGTACAAATTGATCCTGTACTATAAAACTTAATCTAATTATTCGGTAATATTTGCAGTGATGCTAGATGATCACTTGTAAATATATTTACTTGTTAGACTTGATTTCCTTCATACTGTCTTTAGGAGAACAACCTCCATCAAAGGGGGTTTGATGATAAGGGAAAAGACAAGGGAAAGAGTATTATGTAGAATACAGAGATCAGCTTTAAGTCCCACAGACCTTGAGTATCTGATGAGATGGCTGATGTTATTATCTGGTCATTGCCGGTGTTTAGCTCCTGCCTCTGCTAATTTTAATTTCCTCAAACTTCAACCTGATTTTTTCAAGCCTATTTTGGAGCAGCTTCAACGCTGTAAAATGTATAATACTTCCTGAAGCTGCTGATTTGCCTGTCATGCACATATCATTAACATGGGATCACACGGGACTTCAGTGTGGAAGGGACCCTTGTCCCCAAGTCTAACCTCACTTTCATCCCTCAACCCATATGATGGGAATTGAGTTGTCTTCCATATACATAGCTTGACATTCACACACCCACATGCATTCACAAATAAATGTTTTTAAAAACTATATGAAAAAACATTGTGTCCAAGTTTCAGCCATAATAGGATATTGTGTACTACTGACAATGCCCTGCTGTATAGATAAATGACATTGGATTTACTCATACCTGTGCAATGACGTCTGAGTTGCCTGTACTGTTTGGACACTAGAAACAATGAGAGTAAAATTTGCAATTACATGTGTTACACAACATGTTTCATTCCTTCTGTGAGTGCATAGGAATGGAGCTTCAGGACCCCATGGCAGCCCTGTCCTGTGCTTAATTTTTAATATAGATTTTTTTAAACTCTGTCTGTCTGTCTGTCTGTCTGTCTGTCTGTCTGTCTGTCTGTCTGTCTCTCTCTCTCTCTCTCTCTCTCTCTCTCTCTCTCTGTGTGTGTGTGTGTGTGTGTGTGTGCGCGCGCGCACACATGCACGCGCACTCCATCCCATCTATAGTTAGCTTTCTATGGCGCTAACATGCTATCACAAACACCTACACTTTTTATCCACATAAAGAATGTGTGAGTGTTCTAATTTTTCTCATCTCCTTCAACATTTGATATAGTATCAAATTTCCATTGTAGAAGTCATGCTATGTGTGCAGTAGTATCCTATTATGTACTGGTATGCTTTTCCCTCATTGGTCATGAGATAGAACAGTTAAAGAGTTCTTTCTTTTTTTCAGAGGGGAACCTGGGAAAGGAGATATCATATGATATATAAATAAAGAAAATATCTAATAAAAAAAATATATATATATAAAATAATCCTCACACCGGCGAATTTCACCTTGCCTTTGAGACGACCCTTCCCTTTGTCCGGAGCATCTATACCATGCTGCCTTCCACTGGTCACTTAGCGGCTGTCTTGGCTATCAGACTGGTGTTTGCTGTATTGTAGCACTTCTCATTTTGTTCACTAATGGTCTGAGGAGACAGGATTAGTGATTGTTATGGCCTGAGTGTGAACTGTCTCCTATAGGCTGCATGTGCTTAACCACCTGGCCTGCAGCTGGGTCTGAGTGTAAACTCTCTCCTGCAGGCTACATAAGCTTAAAGTCCTGGTCCCCAGCTGGTGGCCATGCATGGAAGGAACCTTCTGGACATAGGCTCTAAATCACAGATGTGGGTCATAGGGTCAGAGCTCAAGCATTGCATCTCAGTTAGATTTCTAGCCTACTTTCTTTTCTTCCTGAAAGCCACCATATATTCTCATTACCATGGCCATGAACAGATTCTACTACCATGCCTCTTCCCTATCAGGTGGAACACTGTCCCCTGAACCATGAGTCAGAACAAACCCTTCCCCCATTGAATTGTTTTTGTCAGGAATGCTACCATAGCAATGAGAAAAACATCCAAAACTGGACTGTGGCAATTACAATATTCCAAGAAAAAGCCTTTGTTTCTTGTATGTGGGTGGAAATATTCAATCTAGTAATTAAATATTAAAATCATATACTGAAGATGCTAAGATCTACCTTAAGTTACTTTGAGAGAACAAGAGAATAAACGTTCACATAACTTTTCTCATAGTGTGCTGTGACAATTATATTTTATTATTAGTTACTGTTAATCTCTTACTATGCCTAATTTATAAATCAAACTTTATCACAGACATGTAGGTAAAGGGAACACATGGCCTATATAGGTTTTGGTAATATCTATGGATTTATACTTCCACAGGAATTCTTTGAATGTAGCCTCATGGATAAAATCAAACTATTGTATTTGTTTCCTGTTGTCCATTTTTTAGAAGGAAGATGACTAGTCTCCCCCAAAAGTGTGTTTTTGTTGATGGTGATGAGGTTGGTGTTTAAGTGTTATTCTGAGGGAGAGTCAGTGTCAGTGATGAGATACTCTGCTGACCCCAGGATGTCTGATATTCAACTTCAACAGCAGTTAGTGTTTCCCAGATGTTCAACATCTGGGTTTCACAAATGAAGCCTTGTTGACATTCAGTTTCCATAGGTCAGTTTAGCTTTCAACTTCCCAGTCATACCACCTATGATTTCCTTCTTGGTAAATCCAGGTTGACATGGATCCCAGGGTCTCCTCTGAGAATCATCAGAAGATCCCAATGGAGGAAGAAGATGAACCAAGAGAGGAGCCCGAGAATGGTGGAGCTGATGACCCAGAAGCCTTTGGTAAGAACTCTCTTAGCATGTACATAACTCTTTAAAGTTTCCTGATGAATCACAAACACATATTAGGATTGAACTGGACATTAGTTACTTTTCTATTGCTATGGCAAAGCACCATGGCCAAGGTGACTTCTAGAAGAAAGAGTTTATTTGGGTATACGATTCCAGGAGAATAAAAGTCCATCATAGCACGGAAGCATGGCAGCAAGCAGTAGACATGGCAGCTAGAACTGGGAGCTCAAATCTCAAACCACAAATGCAAAAACAGAGAAAGCAAACTAGAAGTAGCTCAGAACTTTAAGCTCTACAAGGGCTCCACCCCTACTTCACACACATTTTCCAAAATGACTGCACCCCCTAAACCTCCCAAACAGGGACATCAACTTAGGACTAAGGGTTTAAATACAGGAGCCCACTGGGGACATTCTCATACAAACCACCATAAGTTGGAATCCTCCAATATAAATGTGAGAGTTTAAAATATACAAGGAAGAAGGAAGGTAGGGAGGCATGCAATCACAGCTTGTTGTTTTGGTATTGTTTTTAGAGATTGTATTTATTTGTATTTCATGTGCATTTGGGGTTTTACCCGAATGTATGTGTGTGTGCCAAATCCCCTGAAACTGAAGTTCCAGACAGTTGTGAGATGTCATGTGGGTGCTGGAAATTGAACCCAAATCCTCTGGAAGAGCATTAAGTGCTCTTAACCACTGAGCCATCTCTTCAGTCCCAGTTAAGTGGTATTTTACAAGTCACTGCTCCTTACCAACCCAAAACTTATTGAAATCAGTTTAAACCAAAGTAGCTACTATAAAGAGGTCATATCTAGTCATTCACCAGTCTTTATGAGTCAACATCCACACACAAAAAAAGGAGTGATATGGGGTATACAGAGAAAGGTACCAGGAATTGGCTCTAACAGAACACTGATGTTTCTGTTTCCTCTAAGAAAGTACCAGGTTGTACTAGACTCATTCTAGCTCACAAGGCTAATAGTACAAGTTGAAATCCTCATAAAAATATTCTCTGCTATACATAAAGAATAAATGGACTCATAAAATTTGTATGGTCTTTGTTCATTTTATTCTGTGTCAAGTGATGGAGCAACCACAGGATTTGAAGACAGGCTAGGTATATTGTAGATGTCCTGAGATCATCTCTGCACTTCAGAATTCCAATATGTTAGAAAAATGTGACTGTAAATAAGATCTGTTTTTTCATTTAGTCATCCTGTTTAGTTCTAGATTCAGGGAATTAAACTGAAAGCTTCTATGCTAAGGCAGTCCAGAAAAAGAAAAATAATAAACATAGATTCATCTTCTCTATCCCCTCCTTTCCTCCCTCCCTCTCTCTCCCCCTCCTTCCCTCCATTACTGTATTTGTGTGTAAACAGAGGGGATATTCTTACTCTTTTGAGAAAGTCTGCAAGCCTGGAGTTTGTAGGGAATACATATCTTGAGATAAAAGAGAAAGATTGCAACATAGCAGTATGACATATGTTGATACTTTGCTACCTAGCCAAGATCAAACATGGAAAAAAATCCTTCTGAAGACTTTAGCTTTTCAGCTGGTTGACACTGAGTAGGCTGCTTACAGAGGTGAGAACAATGGGGTGCATGTGAACAGTTTACTGTGATGCTAAGATTCCTCCTTGTAGGAAGGAGAGAAAGGGTGTGGCAGTCTGTTTGAAGAGAGATGACTTCCATATCCTTGGTCTGATGTTACACTGAGGATTCTTCATTTATTCTGTCTCAAATCTAAAGTGCTGGAAGGAGCCATTGAAGAGTTTCATAGTTGCATCAGTGAGATTATATTTTCACTATGGATAGCCAATTTATATAATTATTCCACAGACATACTATAGTGTTTTTTGTCATATCTGAGTAAACAGGAGTGGATTTATAAGGGTGGGTTGGATCCCAGCCCTCAAAAGCAAGAATTTTGTGAACAGGAAAGAAAACTAATAAAATAACTAAAACTTTTAATTAGTGGTATTATGGTTAGAAACTTCACTTATTAGGGAATTACCACTCTTGTGTTTGGCTACTTCTACCTCCTGAGACTCGACATCCAACGATAAACTTCAACTTCAAAAAAACGAATAATTGAGCCTTCAAGATGACTCATTGGGTAAAGGCATCTGCTGAGAAGCCTGAAGCCTTGCATTTCATCTGTAGGACCCAAGTGGTAGATGGAGAAAACCAATGCCCCTGAGTGATCCTCTGACTTTCTCACTTACACATGTGTGTTCATGTCCCACAGTGCATGTCCCTGGGCTGGATGAGGCTCTATTGTGCCTTCATTCCTGTGGTTATCCTAGCTATCTCAAGTAGTAGGAGTTAGAATAGCAGATGCCCAATGGAGGGAGTGATATGGAGAGAGGATTACTGCTGACAGATACTGGAGAGGTCAAGCTGACAAGTGTAGCGTGGTGATAGAGGGGCTTGCCTCTGTGAGAGAGGCCCCAATGCAGCAGCAAAACAAATAAACCAACCAACAAATGCTAAACAGTGGTAGAAGTTATATGGTTCAACAGTGGATTGTTACCAAGAGTTAGGAAGAATGAAGACTGAAGGCATTTTCCAGATCAAGGAGTTGGGTGGCTGAATACGAAGCTGATCTTCTATTAGTTACAGAACACAATAAAGAAAGAGGGCTGGTGTGGGCATGGGGGAAGGTGATAGTGATCTGTGCATGTGTGGTTCACTATGCTCAAGGGATGCCTCTATGTTAGTATACAGTGCATGACCCCCACAATTCTCCACCTGCATCTTGGCCATCCTTCTTTCCTGTCCCGAGGACTCTGACACTTGAGTGGAAACGAACGGATCAATAACTCCAATAGACCACAGTGTTCAGTCATCTGCAAAGTCACTGAGCAGCTTGCAAGAAATGCTAATGATCCATGAAAACTACAACTTTCTTTTGGGAAGTTAATTGTCAGGGAATTATCCGTCCTGGATAATGTTGCACTCCATGAACATGGGCCCTCAGAGCTGCCTTGTAAGGAATTTTCCACATGGATGGTTGCTTTGATAACTTTTGGGTGTGGAGCCAAAGCTGCTTTCTGCAGCAAAGAAACTCAAAACCACCTAAGGACTTTGGGTGATGGCTCATTCGATCCCAAGGGACTTGGAGAGTGACCCTTCACTTCAACTGTGGGGACAAGGGGGACAATAGAGAAGGTCCTCAGACCTGATCTAGGATTTGTTTTTTAGAGAAAATAGATCCCCAGAAAACTCTATTCATAATCCTGGTGTAGAAAAAATACACTCTTTAGACATATTCATATATGGTTCTTGAGTAGTCAATTCATTTCAATGTCTGTAACTTTTCTCTTGTGAATTATTAAGCTGGTAGTGCTAATTCTAATATGAACAATGAAGGTGTGTTTTATTCCTATATTAGTGCTAAAGTTTTGGAGGTCTTTCCAGTTGGTTTTCTTTAGTTTTAAGGACCGTATTGTTTTGTGAGACAGGTTCTCACTATGTTACCCAGGTTGACCTGGAACTCATGATTTCCTTCTTCAGTCTCCTGCATGAAGTAGAGGGGATGGGGGGAGTGTCATTTACAGTTTGTACCACCATTCCAGGCTTCCTAGAAATGGTGTCACTCTTGTAAATATAATACTGATACCTAAGGAATCAATCTCTGGGAATCAAAAGTAGGAGACTGTCTCTATAATGGCTCTAGTTCATTTATGCTGTGTGTGTGTGTGTGTGTGTGTGTGTGTGTGTGTGTGTGTGTATTCTCATTTGAACATACATAGTGAATGCATTTCTATCATCTTCTTTAGGCATGCTTGTGGGTTACAGAAACTCCTGTTCTTGAGAATAGTTATAAATTCAAATAAATATAAGAACATGGCAGCAGTCATACACACCATTGTAGGTATCAGAATGAGTTCTTTAATCCATTGACGCTTACTGGGCACTAAAACTTGATATTTCTTCAGAGCTAGAGGCCATATCGTAACAGTTTGAGTGGTTGGATTTCAGCAGTTCTTTGAGAGAAAACAATGAAAGTATCCTTGTAAAGCAGACATTGGAAAATGGTCAAGGAAGTAGGCCCAAGTCTCTGGGACACAGTAGGCTATATCACTAAATTTCCAATCCAACTGACTTAGTTAGGGTTTCTATTGCTGTAAAGAAAAACCATGACCACAGCAACTCTTATAAAGGAAAACATTTCGTTGTGGCTGGCTTACACTTCAGAGGTTTAAATAGTCCATTATCGCCATGGTAGAAAACATGGCAGAATGCAAGCAGAAACAGTCCTGAAGAGGTAGCTAAGAGTCCTCACCTGGATCAGCAAACAGCAGGAAGAGTACCACTGGACCTGGCTTGAGCACATGAAACCTCAAAGCCCACCCCCACTTATTTTAACAAGACCAACTTAACTCCAAAGAGGCCATGCCTCCTAATAGTGCCACTCCCTCTAGACATTCAGGGACCATTTTCACTCCAACCACCACACTAACACTTGATCCAACATCATAGCTATTTCATGCTCATCTCTATAAGAACTTTTAAGATCTCTGTAGATCTCCTGTTATACTGTAGGGTCAGTATAACAGGAGAAAAATAAGATGGCCATAAGGAGTGGAAAGATTCCAGTGCCAAAACTGGACATCTGAGAATGTTCAGTTGAGCATACTTGATGAGAGATACTTATAGTTTAACACAGGAAATAACATCTCCAGGGCTTTACTGGAGCATCAGGTTTGGAGCTGGAACTCATCTTTCTCTTGCATCCTCTCCCTGTATAACCAGGCTCTATTTCCTACAGTCACTGTTTCTTCCTGTGTTTGTCAGGCAAGGAAAAACTTAGACCAACTTAGAGCAAGGAAATGATATAATTTAAATGGTATTAGGTAAGAAGTCTGAAATTCAATTCTAGGTCTCCCCAGCCCCCACATCCAAATCTGACCCCAGCTTCTTAGATCTTACCTTCTCCTCCCCTCCTCATATCCTTTCTTCTCTATGGGCTGTTATTCACCATATCACAAACCTCTCTGGGATCTACAGTCTTCCTGTATTGTTCATACCATACTCTCTGTCTAGAAAACCCCCCTTTCCTGTAATATGAAGGTCAAATGCACAATCATCGATCGATTCATTGACCACAGAAATTTTATTTATATTCATTTGTACCGTGGTTTAGAAGCTATGTATACTACCATCCTGTTATAGTTATATGCTGTTCAGTAAAATCCCTAAGGAGAGGCATGTCATCATCCGCACATCTGTGCACACTAAATAGAACAGAGAAGTGCTTTGTAAAGCTGACTTTGTTTTGACATTTTTTTTATGTTCTGAACCCTGGTCCCCTCTTCTGAGCTATTAGAAGTCTCTAGTACACTAAATGTATTATTACAGATGAACTTGAAACCATGGTATGAAATAACTGGACAGATGGTGAAATTCAGATGGAAAGAAGGATAAAGACCACAAGAGGAGAGAACCTGTGTGCCCTGCAATATCAAGGAACACAGAACTGTTATTTCCTGTAATAAAAAGATAACAGAGAAAAACACAACTCTTTGTTTTAAGCCCTCCATGCATGAAAAGTGATTATGACTGGAAAAGTGAGCTGGAATAAATGTAGCTGGAATACATTAATCAGTCATGTTCACACATGCACACACACATGCACACACGCACACACACACACACACACACAAACACAAGCTGACAAACACACACACACACACACAGAGAGAGAGAGAGAATGCTTTTCCTGCCTGCCTACAACATAAAGCTCACAAGAAAAAAAATGTGAAAAAGACACAAAAACACTTTGATACACAAATTCATTAGTGTAAATGTATTTAGAGTTTTCTTTTAATTAGAAGACAGATCTTGAGATAGCTTAAACATAAAATGTCACCTTGGGGATAATTAGCTAATGTACACAAAGAGATAAAAATGAGGCATTTGTCTTTCTGTGCTCCTGGGAGGTTAAACTGACTTCTATTTTATTTTGATTCATTTTCTGGTATTAACCTAAGTAACTAATATGCTGTTTTATGTATTTGAGAACATAGAGTTAAAATCTAAGCATCCGATAAAGTTATTGTAATAAAGACATCAAAGACACTGAAAATAAAGTAGAGGTTAAAAAAATTATCATTATTATATAATAATTTGATAGAAGTCTACCTATGGACTTCCTAGAAATAGGATATGTAAAGAACCATAGATTTCATACTTCTTCTTAACAGTGATTACAATTCCATGTGAAAATGAATGACAGCTCTTCTAAAAAATGAAAGTACATATACTTTTTTTTTAAGATTTATTTATTGTTATATGTAAGTACACTGTAGTTATCTTCAGACACACCAGAAGAGGGCATCAGATCTTATTATGGATGGTTGTGAGCCACCATGTGGTTGCTGGGATTTGAACTCAGGACCTTTGGAAGAGCAGTCAGTGCTCTTATCCGCTAAGCCGTCTCACCAGCCCCATACATATACTTTCTTAAGAGAGAATAATTGTCAGGGCCACTAAGTTCTATAAGGAATATATGATATGGCACTCAGCTTACCTAAGACAATGTCCATTGTGAACTTGTCCATTGAAGAACAAGGTGGTTTGAAACTTTTCTTTTGAGTGCTCCCTTTATGCTATCCATTATATGTGAAGAAAAAAAAAAACAAAACTGGTATTGACATAATTATCTTAGTTCATAGTAGTGATTTACTTCTCCCGGAGGGTAAACAAGGGATTTAAGTCACATGGCCAGTGGCAAGTTGTGATTTAAACCTAGGCTTGCCTGCCTCCAAGTCAGCTGTGTCTCTGCAGCCCTCTGGAAAGGAAAGCTTCCTGATTCTTTGGATAGTTGTGATGTTATAGAAAACAGCAGTGCAGACAGTTCCTGCAGTGTTGGAGGCTGATTAAAGGCTGTAAATATGTGGGAGCTCTCACTGCAGAGAAAGGAAGAGATATACTAATGCAACTGTAAAGCTTCAATATGTCCATTTACTCATTGTAAGTGACAAGGAGCAGTAGAAAAATGACTCCAAGCATTTCAAAATGGCCTATGTGTCTGGCCATGCTGTCCCACCAGCATGGGAAGCACCAGTAATGGAGCAGGAGGATCATGAATTAGCAGACAGTCTGAACTCTGTGAGATCATGTTAACAACAATAATGATATAAATTCCAAATAGAATAGTCTATGTATAATTCTTTTTAAATATTTATTTTTTGAAAACTTTATGTGATATATTTTTATTGTAATCTTTCCCTTCCTTCAAATCCTTCCAGATCCTTCCTTACAAAATCCAAAACAAAAACAACAACAAAAAAAAATGCAAAAGAAAACCCATCAAGTTGGCCCTGTGTAGCCGACTCCTCCTGAATATGGGGCCTGTCTTGATATACTGCTATTGATATTCCTACCCATCACCATCCCATTGAAGAAAATGACCTTTCCCCACTCAGCAGCTATCAATTGCCAATAGCTTCTTGACTAAGGGTGGGAAATTGTGCCCACTCCATTTTCTTCCTGGTAGGATTTTATCTGACTTGAACTTGTATGGGTCTTGTGTGTGCTATCTCAGTCTCCATAAGTTCACATGTACATCAGCTCTGTTGTGTCTGGAAGACACCATATATTGGGTCCACTCATCACCTCTAGCTCTTACAATGTATTTATTTATTTACTTACTTATTTATTTTATGTTCATAGCAGCCTTACTTTTTTCTTGGATATTTTCTATTTACATTTCAAATGTTTTCCCCTTTCCAGGTCTCCCCTTCAGAAACCCCCGATCCTCTCCCTGACTCTATGAGGGTGGTCCCCCACCCACTCCCTCCCATCCTCCTGCCCTAGCATTCCCCTACACTGGGGCATCAAATACCCTCAGGCCTGAGGGCCACTTCCCACTGATGTCCAACAAGGCCATCTTCTGCCACATATGAGGCCAGCGCCATGGGTCACTCCATGTGTACTCTTTGGTTGCTGGTCAATCTATTTATGACTGAGTGCTCCAAAGTCTCTTACTCTCTTCACATTGTTCAGTTGTGGATCTCTGTGTTAATTGTCATCTGCTGTGTGAATGAGCTTCTCTGTTGAGAATTAAGTGGTGCCCTGATTTATAGGTATAGCAATATGTCATTAAGAATCATTTTAATGCTATGTTCATTTAGCACAATAATAGTAGTAGGCTTCCCCTCAGGTCCATGACCTGTCTAGCCTCAGATTCTTGGCCTCATTAGCTGTGGCCATTGTAGTTTCCATCTAATGAAACTGGCCTTAAATCCAATCAAAAAGTCATAACATGTGTACTACTCTTACAAGGGTGAGCATATCTTCTATAGTTCTCTTTAACAATGGTTTAACAATTCCCATGTGACAACAGCTTTTTTAAGATGGGAAAAGTGGATAGCTCTTACAGGCAAGATGCTATTGTAGCTCGCAGAGTATGTACCTGAGTGAATCATGTTTTCTTTTATCCTCCAGCAGCATGTATAGCATCTTCCTGCTCTATGAGCAACAGCCAGTAGGGGTGAAGCTTCTGGTAGATCACCTGCTCAAGCTCTCCATGTTCTATGTTCTTAGTATGTGGTGTCTTCAGCCACAGGGTCTAACTATCAGAACATGAGGAATAGCCAATAGTATTGACAATAGGCTTTAGTATTTGGCAGGGAAGTCTATGGCCAACAAGTCAAAAGGATGTAACTGGGGGTATTTCTTTATATGATGCCTAGGTGCTGTATTGTCTTCCTCATTATGTGGTAGCTCCTCTTAAACTCCCTTTGCATATGTATTTCAGAAGGCCTTTACAGTAGCAGACCTTTCAAAAAGCCTTGAGTATTAGTTATTTTCCCAATTCCCTCCTCTACCTTTCCCTCCCGTTCCCCACTTCATTTAATCCTGCTGTTTTATTTATATTTTATTTACAAGAGGATACCCTTGTAACTTTATATTCTATTTCCCCTCTTTGGAAGACCCACTTCTCCCCTCTGATACCTAATTAGCTACACAACTCCTGTGGCTATTCTAAATAAAACATACATATCTAAAGCACAAAAGCTAACATCTACATAAAAGAGAAAACATGGGATGCTTCTCTTTCTGGGTCTGGGCTACCTTACTTAGGATAATTACTTCTAGCTCCGTCCACTTACCCACAAATTTCATAATTTTGTTTTCCTTGACACCCAAATAAATTTCACTGTGTAATGGATCACATTTTTATTACCTATACATCAGTTGACGGACCTTCAAGCTGTTTCTAAATTCTGGCTGTTATGAGTAGAGCAGCAATGAACATGGTCAAGCAAGTTGTTCCTTAGTATGATGTAGAGTCCTTGCTCAAGAGTAGAATATGAGTCTATGCTCAAGAGTAGAATAGTTGAATCTACGGTATATTGGTTTTTAGCTTTTGGAGGAACCTCCCCATTGACTTTTATAATGACTGTACCAGTTTGCACCCCATCAGGAACAAATAAGTGCTGCTCTTCTCCTGTATCCTCAGCAACTTGTGTTGTCATTTGTTTTATTGATCTTGGCCATTCTGACTTGGGAAGGATGAAATCTTATCATTTTGACTTGTGTTTCCCTGATGGCTAAGGATATTCAACATTTTTAAAGTTTTCCTCAGCCATTTATGTATTATCTTTTGAATGCTCTCTGTTTAGATCTACAGCCCATTTTTAAATTGTTTTTTTCTTGATGTTTGTTTTGTTTATTTGTTTGTTCTTTACTTCTTTATTTATTCTACATACTAACCCTCTGTCAGATGTGCAGTTGGGTTTTTTTCTACTTTTTCTACCTCTTTCCTTTGCTTTACACAAGCATTTCAGTTTAAAAAGGTCCCATTTATTATTGATGTTAATATCTTGTGTTGTCACAATCCTATTAAACAGTTCTTTCCTGTATTAATGAGTTGAAGCATATTTCCTCCCTCCTACTCTATCTGATTCAACCTCTCAAGCCTTAGGTTGAGGACGTTGGTCCATTGTAGTTGATTTTCCTGTATGGTGATAGATTGATTCTATTTGCAATCTTCCACATGCAGACATATGGTTTGAGCAGCACCATTTGTGAAGATACCATCATTTTTCCAATGTATGGGCTTTTGGGGGCTTCTTTATAAAAAAAAATCAGGTGTCCATGGGTGTGAGAACTTATGTTCAGGTCTTCAATTCTGTTTCATTAACCAATGTCTGTTTTTATGCCAGTACTATGCACTCTTTATTACTATAGTTTTGTGAATAGCTTAAAATCAGAAGTGGTGATACCTCCAGCCATTCGTTTATTATCGGAATTATTTTAGCTGATGTGTGTGTGTGTGTGTGTGTGTGTGTGTGTGTGTGTACATGGAAAAATGTGTAATAGAACTTCGCTTTTCTGCACTTGAGAAGTTGAAGAACACAGCCAAATAAGAGAAAGTTTTATTATAATCAGTTTGATCCCAGAGAGGAAAAGCACAAAGGAAGGATGCTGTGGTATTTGCAGTGCAATACCCTAAAGAGATGATTAGGAATGGCAGAGACTAGGAGATACAGCTCTGGTTCCTGATTAAAGAGGGAGTTTTACTTAAAAGAACCCAGAAGTGGATCAGAAAGGTGGCTCTGTTGATGAAGTGCTTGCCTGACATGCACACAGCCCTGCCTTCATTCCCCAGCACCTCATAAGCTGGGCCTAATGGCAACTCCAATCTCAGCATTCAGAAGATAGAGTCAGGAGGATGAGAAGTTCAGGACCAGTCTCAGTTACACAGCCAGCCTGAGCTGTTTAAACTAAGTAAGAATGAAACAAAACAGGTCCCAGCTAATAAAAAAAGTAAAAGGGAAGAGCTTAGGTCTTTCTATCATTTAGTTAGTCTCTGTTTCTAAAACATCATAACTAAATATAAATCTGGTGCTACTGCTAGTGGAAGTTATTTGTTGAGTGATCCCCCCTACCCTGTGTGTTAAGACCTTGAAGGCCTCTGATTTTAACATTCAGTTTGCCTCTTGCACCTTGGCGTGGATCCCTTCTGTCTTCAGGCTGCCCTAATATTGCAGAATGGAGGGGAAATTACATTGACTCCTCAAGAGGAGCTCTGCTGCACTTCACGACTTTAGAAATCACATTAAGTAGGTACATTCTGGTAGCTCCCCCACCTCCCAAGCCCCAGCATGCAATTCACATAAATATGAATAAAATGACCCCCTGGCCTTTGGGGAATGTAGTTATCATCAGAGACAGCAGGACAGTGGACATGAGTTTTTGTCTACTGATTAGGAATTAGTCACTCTGCAGACATTCCTCTGATAGTATTCATCCTAGAGAAGAGGTGGGGCACAGTGGCATTCAAGGGTGTGAGCCCTTTACAACCCCGCTGCCTGCACTCAAGACTATACTAACTGAAGTGCCTAAGCCAACTTGACATCTCTGTGCCTCCTTTCCTCACTTACAGCATGAACACAGTAACACAATTAAACTTCTGGATACCATAAAGGATTCAGAAGAACGATCCATACAATAAAAGCTGATTTTAGTAAATACCTGTGATGCTTTACTTGGGCATGAGTATTAGCAACTTAAATATTGCCTACTTATGTATATTGTGCTAGCAGACATATTCTTCTGAGAATAATTATCTAGGTTAAGTATATTGGTTAGCATGCTTCAGTCGGGGAAACATCTATAAGCGCTAGATCAAAGTCATCATTCGTCTGTACATAGGAACTCGACATGAGTTCCTATGACATAGGCAACATTCTAGGCATTTTAGTGATATAGCATAGGGGGGAAAAGATGAAAATCTATCTTTGTAGAACTCCCATTCTAGTGAGGCTATGCAGATGCTAACGTAATTTAGGAGTACACATTGTGACTTCTACACTTTACACCTAGAGATCTGGAGGCTTGGTCATCATCTTACCATACTGTTAGGAGGAGATGAAAAATTTAAGATTAAAGTGAAACTGTAAGCCCAACACGGTGGGACATGCCTTTAATCCCTGCATGCTGGAGGCAGAGTCAATCAGATCTCTGAGTTCAGGTCTGCTTATTCTGCATAGCAAGTCGTAGACCAGCCAGTGAGATGGTGATACGATGTCTTAATGTTTAAAAAGCAGCAAACACACACAGAAAAAAGAGAAAGCAAGTGAGCCAGGCATGAGAGTGCACACCGTTGATCCTAGCACTCCAGAGGCAGAGGGAGGTAGATGGCTGTGTGTTTGAGCTAGCGTGGTCTACAGACCAATGCCCAGGACAGCCAGGGCTATACAAGGAGACAATGTCTTGAAAAAAAAATAAAAATAAAGACAAAATGAAGAAACAACAACAAAATGGAATCTGGAAGTCTTGGAAGAAGAATTAGTACTATCAGCCACCAACCCCACCCTCTTGTTCCCTAAGATGGGATAAGCAGCTCTTGTCTTCTACACAGGTGTGTGCGGCCTTATCACAGACCCAAAGCAGCTTGGCTGGAACCTCCTAAACTGGTGGGCCAAGAGTACTTTTTTTCTTAATGAGTTTATCTCAGATATCTGTTACAGTAATGATGGTTAGAATACAAATTATAATTATAAACTAAAGAAAACATACTGGGATGGCAAGTTCATCTTAAATGTTTAGCAGAAGGGTCCAGGAAGGCCTGAGCAACATGGTTAAATCTGAGCAAAGGAAGTGGGGAGCCAATCTATACCGATGCATGGGGAAGGGTGGGGAACCTGGGACAGAGACGGAGCAAGCATGTTCCCAGGTCCTGAGGCAAATGCACAACTCTCTGGAAATCTAATGCAGAGATGTTAAAGAGAGTGAGAGATAAATAGATATGCAGAGAGCATCAAGAATTGAGTGAGGGGCAGGAGGCCCTGGGAATAGAAGCTTAGCTCAGCAATGGCCTCCTAGGCCAGCACATGGGCTTTGGCTTTGGCTTTGACTGAACAGGGTCACCACAGAATTGTAGAGAAAGGAGTAGTTTATGTTGCCTAATGTTTTACAGTGTTCACCCTGCCTTCTGTGTTGTTGCCACTATTCTGTAAGAGAGCAAAGACTGGAACAGGGCAAGGGTAAGGTCGAGACGGTGTGGCAGGTGAGCTCTAGCTGAGATAAACAGTGAGGCAGCAAGCAGTTGGATTCTGTGCTAATTTTAATAAGGGGAGAAAGGCCTTTCTGATGAGTGGGAGAGAAAAGAAATTCAAGGATGATGTAAGGTTTTAGACCTGATATGAGGAAGGCTACAGTTGGAAAAGAGAGAGGAAGAGATTTTAGAGAATCAGTGCTGGAAATGGTAAATACTAGGTCAGTAAGCATCCATGTTTGCAGCTGCCAGGGGTCTGGTTTTCGGGAGGAGTGGGTGGAGCTGGGGCCAAAGTTTGTGGGGTGTCAACTCACGATGGGACTTAGCTCTGTGGGGTAGAGAGACAGCACTAATGGAAGCCATAGACTGAAACTAGGTCCAAAGTCTGAACTCTGGGTAGTCAGTGCTTAGGCCAGAAGAAAAAGGAAGAGAAAAAGGAGCTAATGATCAGCTGGTAATTCCTGCTAAGGTGTGAGATGCATCTGCTGCTCCCCAGTGCTGAGAAAATAGTGATGGAACTTGCTAATGTTGAGCGACATAGCTAGCTCTTGGTACACCCCAACCTGATTCCCGCACACTCCTGCCCCCACAAGCCCCCAGGCCACCTCCAAATGTATTGCATTTCCCCTTCCCATGGATGCCCATGCTACCCACCTAGAGCCCTCCTCTTTACCTACTCTTTGGGCCTGTAGATGGTAGCTTGATTATCCTTTATAAGGGAATACATACCAAAGCTTTCTGGGTTTGAAACTCAAGATGATTTTTTTTTTCCTAGTAGCAACCACTTGTCTGCAACTTTTTTTTTGTTTTTTTGTTTTTTGTTTTTCGAGACAGGGTTTCTCTGTGTAGCCCTGGCTGTCCTGGAACTCACTCTGTAGACCAAGCTGGCCTCGAACTCAGAAATCCACCTGCCTCTGCCTCCCAAGTGCTGGAATTAAAGGCATACACCACCACTGCCCGGCAGCCCTTGGTGTTTTGAGTCAGTCTTTACATAGCTCAGGCTGGTCCTAATTGGTTAAGAGGCCCACGTTTACACACTAGTCTTGATCATGTTGCATCATCGGTCAAGAGCACGGAATTATTGCCATGTACCACCACCATACCTGGGAAGAAGCAATCTTTCAGTTACATAATTTAAGCTCAGGGGAATACAATAAAGGCAACTTCTGACGGGAGTAATCAGGAAGGCAGAGAGTCGAGACAGCTTTTTGTAACAATTGACCAGCATTTTGCTATAGTTAAGCGCGTAAGTGTGTGGAAAGGCAAGTGGCTCAAGAGTGTCTTTACTTTCACTGAGATGGGATAAATGAATTTAAGTTGATGGAGACGAAGGAAAAGGACAGCATGTAAGTCATGTGAACTTATTAGTGTGGAGCAAATCCTACTGGGGTGGTGCATTGAGAATGCTCTATAACATAAGTCGTCCTCATAGGAGTGACTCTCACCAAAATTAGAAGTCAAACTTTCAGGGCTGGGGATGTTGTTTGGCAGCTAAGAGCTGTACTGCTTTTGAAGAGGACCAGAGTTTGGCTGTCAAAACCTATGTAGGGCTCACGGCCATTTCTGCCTTCCCCTCTTACTTGGATTAACGTGCACACACACGCACCAAAGCCCACACAGGAATAAATAGTAAAAAAAAACAAAAACCAAAAAACAAAAAAACATAAAAACAACTTCATTTAAGAAGTCAGACTTTTGCTGAAACAAATAAAACATTTTAAATACGCATTTTGTTAGTGAGTGTTCTCACAGCTAAAGGCATTGTGTATAGATGAAGCAGAGGCTTATTAACTGCTGGGAGTACCTGCACTGGTACCCTGTGCTACAGCCGCGAAGACATCCTTGGTGGTAGCTAAAAACAATTTACCCGGGCCATATTGTTATTAAAGAGCTTGCCAGTCCTTGAGCTTTCCATATGTAGCCTGTTGCGACCTCCTCCAGGCTTCTTGTCTTTCATTGACTTAACCCCACTGGGCCAGATCTTTACAGACAGCCACATTTGCATGAGTCAAGACGGACTAGCCGCCCAGGGAAGCGATGCTGAAAGACGTTCACGTTAATATTGTTTCCACTGGTTATGTTAAATGTGTTGGGAAATGCAGAGCCCTTTAGGAGACATCACTCCGAGGCAATCAGTACCACGGAGTTTTAAATCCGCCTGATTCCGGCCCTGACCCCAGGCGGTTCCACTGCCATTTGGCACAGCTGCTTTTACTGACGCATCAGGTAAACCTGCCCCGGGGAGAAAAATCTAGAGCGAAGGTGCGGTCACCTGGAGTTTCACATAGCAAAAACTTCATCATGGGAAGGAAATTACCACTCCAGGACGAGCGTTCTCCCGTCCCACCTTATTAAGAAAAAAAAAAAAAAGCCAACAACAAAGGTTTCTACTATATTGCTGCGAACCTAGCTTTGAGAAAGTGGAGCCTGGTGATGTGACAAGTGGCCAGGCCACTCCAACCGCAGTAAAATCAGCAGCAACTTAGCTGCTAGGCTAAGCCTCCAGGAACCTAAGGAACCTAGGCTCCAGGACTTCCTAGCTGGAACTCCAAGGATCCACAGCAGAGCCTCGAAACCCGGGTCGGGACCAGGAGGGAGCTTCGAGGAGTCCACCACCGCCGCCCGAGGGGCGCTGCTGCGTGTGACAACAGAGCAACCAGGGTGTCTGCCTTCTGTGTCCGCCCGTTTTCAGCCGCCTGGTCGCCCCAGGTGAGTAGTGGGCTACAGAGAGCCTGGAGGAGCCGGTCCGCGTTGCCTTTGCGCACCCTGGTGGTTCCTTGGGGACACAGCCTCCCCCGCAGCCGAGTTGGTAGCCGCCGGTCTCTCTGCGGAGGTCTGGGGGCGGAGAGGAGGCGGTGGCCGCCCCCACCGGGAGGGGCGCCCGGAGTGCGCGGTGTGTGGAGGCAGGGTCTGGGCTGAAGCTCTTTGCGGCTGCGGCGGGGGACCGGACTCGGACGCAGGGAGGGAGGGACGGCTGGGGCAAGGGACAGGCCCAAGGGCAGCGGGACCGGAGGAGAGAGTTGCAGTTCCAGAGAAAGATGAGCTGGTGAGTGGGCGCCCTGAGCGCAGATTTTCTCTGTTTCCCTTGCAGGCTGTAAGGACAAAAGCCCGGGCAGGGGTCGGCAAAGCCCGAACCTTAGAGTTCTAGAGTGCTCTGTCCTCCATTGTGCAAGGCGATGTGGGGTGGAGGGATTGTGGGGAAGGGGTGTCCAGTAGGGGGTGACGTTTCCAGAGTGATTGATTGGGTCGAAAAGGCAGGATTTAATTAAGGGTCCCGAAGGCAACTTTTGCGGAAAGTCTGGATTGCTTAGACAGAGATCCGGATCCCGGGGAATAAGAAAGTCCACAGCTGGATCTTGAGGAGTACAGGACTCAAGAGAGGACCTTTCTGAAATAGGCTTCTAGTTGTACTTTGTTTCTAGAAGGAGGATGCACGGTGAGCCTCCGGACCGAGATTCCCTCCAGGAGCTCCTGATTATGGTTTCCCTATCATCCCACACTGATGGCGTGATGGTCTCTTCCTCTGTAGTGATACCAGCTACAAGTCCGGGTAGCTTTTCGACCCTCTGCTTCAGCAGCTCCCTGAGGAGCTTGGTGCGCTCAGTAACTTCGCCCTAGCCAGCAGCGCTTGAAGCAGGGAGGACTTAGCTAACTCCCGCCACCGGCAGGAAATTAAAAGGCTGACTGGCTGTCCCTTCCCGGGTTGGGGTTTCCTGTTTGAAAGAGCTTTATAAGTCCAACCTCCTTCCAGAGGCCCCACTTTTACCTTTCTCACTTCAAAAAGGGAAGATTCCTACAGCCTTTTATTACGGACTAGCTAAGACTGGAAATCCTTTCGTCCGGCCCAGCCCTCTTCCCTAGAAGTCTTCCTTTTGTGGTATCTCAAGAGTTCTTGGATGCACAGCTAGTTCCATAGCCAGTCACAGCTGTGAGGGTAACTGTAGTTGAGAATGGAGTCTGTTAGTGTAAATATTTTTGCCAGCCACGTTTCCCTCCAGTATATGAACAAGTGAATTACAGATGTGAATGTTCAACTATGACACTTGTAACTAAGCTTCCAATTTGTGCTTGTGTGTTTGAGATTATTTTTCCTCTGGGCTTCAAACGACTGAATTTAGATGGAAGGTTCCAAATATGGTTCACAGTTTCGTAGGGTTGAATTGAACGTTTGCCCTCGGAGCACTTGAATTCTTAGTTCCTTGTAGGCTAGCAACAGACTCATTGGATCGGGGGTAAATAAACCTTTAGAGTAGTCCACTATTTTAACAGATTGCACCCATTGGGTTCAATCGTGTAAATATTCATTTGAATAAAGAGCTAAGGTTCGTTGAAAACTAACAGTTGTGTTTTCCCGAGGTTCCTTTTTAGTATCCTGGACTTAGTTGTTTAAAAGGATTTAACTGAATGATTTTCTTTTCATGATAAATTCATTGTGGGATTTAAACATTGTGTATAATGAAGGAACTCTGCAGTCTCCAAACATTGACAAAGGCCTTTAAAAAAAACGAGAGATGAGTTTTTGCATTTAGCTTAGTGTAGCTTTTACTCCGGAGGCAGGAGAGTTGGCAAATCCTAGCTCACTCACAAATGGCAAAAGGAGATGTTTGGTTAAGAGCAGCCATCAGGACAGGCAATTTTAAGGCTTCTGTCTGGTTCCCTGCAGCTGGCAGCTGCTGCTCTTTTGGGGGTGAGAAAGGACTGCAGGCCTATCTGCTAGATCACTGTTTGGGGCAGGCAAGAAAAGCTAGATAAAAAGGTGGGCAAAGATGGAACTAACCCATCTCTTCAACAACTCTGGCCAAAGTTCACCACTTTCGCTGGCATTTTCAGGAGAGGGAATGTTGACTGGATTGAGTTTGAATGAACTGCTTCGCACTACTTTCTTCAGTGGTGATGCTCTAAGCATGGTGAGTTGCGGCGTATAATGGAGAGAATTCACTTCAGAAGTCTTTATTAGTTTTGCATAATTGTTTAAAGCAGTTGGGGTATTGTGGTTATGGTAATTGACCTTACTGGGCTACAGTTTAGCCCTTGGCAGAGAGGTATTGCCACAGGTGATAGGGAAAGACGGGAAGTTTGTACATTTTCCAAGAATACCTGAGCTTTATAAATTGTCACTAAGTCTCTCTATGCTTAATTATTAGATGTGAAAACGCCATCCATATGAACAGAAACACCTTCTGAGTGATGTGCTTTGTCTTAAAGCCCCGAAATGTGTTTTAGCAGTAGTTCTCAGAAAGACGGGGTAGCCTCCAGTCTGAATCATGGCGTAGAAGTCTTTTGATTATGAAGCTGAGGGTAGGAAAGTGCCATCAACATCCATTGAATAGAGATCTGGGATGCTGTTAAATACCGTGCAGTGTCTAGAACACACAGAGAACTATCTGTCTCAAGCCCTGTTCTAGGGCATTTCCCCAGGTTAGACCGATGTTAGCAAACTGGGGATCTTAATTTAATTTAGATCTTCACAAATTTACTTAACTCTTGCTGCTCACACAGACCACATCCCACAAGCCTTTCCATATGCAGTGGACCCTTCTGTCCTCAGCAATAGGAGTCTTAATATCCTGTAGAGATGAAGGACTTTGTTAGGTTTTCTTTATGCTTTTGAGTTGGCTTAAAATTGAATTTGAACACCAGGGAGCCTCAGCAATCACTAAATTCAATTCCCAGTTCATAGATGATAAACCCAGGGATTAGAGACCTGCAAGTCCTTGGGTGAGTTAGGGCCAGATACAGCTCTTGCTAGAACCTGGGACTAGAGAATTTAATAGTTGATATTTAAAAACAAAGAAACAACAACAAACAAAACCAGAAAAACTGGACTTGACCCTTCTTGAGAGTTTTAGCAATAGCATTCTCCAATTCGAAAATAAACTCCCTGCTGGGGGCAGTGATGTAAGCCTTGGTGACTACAGAGCATATGTTTGGGTGTGTGTGACCTGTGACACCACTTGAGGGCTGCACTATCTTTTCCATGTCAAAGTGAGCAACAGATGGTCCCGCATACATAGCAGATGCTGTCTTTGAATGCAGGTACAAAACAGAGCATCTGAGGTTTCCCCCTTCGATCGCTCACTGCGCCTTAGGATCAGAGCACATGAATGGGCACAGTTATCTCAAACAGAAGGGAAAGGGAGGGACCTCCTGGTTATGGAGGGGGAAAGATCTCTGGCAGCTGCAGAGGGTGGGTGGGTGGGGGAGAGCTATAAACTGACGAGTGTGTACATAGAATACATTCAGTTGTGTCAAGTTGAAATCTGAAGACAATTCAAGCTTGACTATTTGGGGCAGGTTGAACAAAATAATTCTGGGAGTAAAAGGAACCTTAAAAATCTCACCAGGCTTGGAATGTGGCTCAGCTGGTAAAATGCTTGCCTAACATGCATGATGATGCCCTAGGTTTGGTTCACAGAATCACAAAAGAGGCAGGAATGGTGGTATGTATCTACAGTTCTATAGACCCATTTCAAATAAAAAAACAAAACAAAACAACTAGGGTCCTTTTAACAGCTTGGTAGGTCCCCCACGTACTCTCAGGATTAAATAGGCTGAGGTAAGAGGATTGCTACCCTCAGTCCTCAAGGCCACCTTGGCTATTGTCTTAGTTAGTGTTCCATTGCTGTGAAAAGACACCATGACTATGGCAACTCTTATAAAAGAAGACATTTAATTGAGATCTTACCTACAGTTTCAGGGGATCAATCCATTTTCATCATGTCAGGAAGCTGACAAGCAGGGCACTGCAGCAGTATCGGAGAGCTTTAGATCCTGATCCATAGGCAGAAGACACACACACACACACACACACACACCCCACACCCCACACCACACACACACACACACACACACACACACACACAGAGACAGGCAGACAGACAGACACAGAGGCAGATAGACAGGCAGGTAGACAGAGACAAAGACTGGGCTTTATCTCAAAGCCCAACCCCAGCTATGCTCTTCCTCCAACAAGGCCACATCTTCCTAACAGGTCATCACTGGGAACTAATATATGAACCTAGGGAGCCATTTTCCTTCAAACCATCACAGTTATATATAGTGAGTGCTAGGCTAGTCAGAGCTGGGCATGGTGAGACTCTTTCTTGAAAACTCAAACTCTCTTATCTGAGACCACAGCTCCCAAGCCATACACATGGTTTGGTAGTGACAGAACAGAACACATTTCCCAACTTCTGCTCCATGACATATTATTTTGCATAAAGTTATTGTTAATTTAATTTCATACTAGTGAGTAACTCCATTTCTGGAGAGGAATTGCCTTAATGGGTTTTCCCCCATCTCTTTTTTGTTGTTTTGCTTCAGGAAAATGGCTCATTCTATAGCCCAGGCTGGCCTGGAACTTACTTTGTACCCCAGGCTTACCTCAAACTCTCCATGATACTTGTACCGCGGCATCCTGGAGTACTGAGATCACAGGCATGAACCACACTGCCTACCTTCAGTGAGCTTTTGAGTATCAGAAGAGTTGTGCCTATATGGCTGCATCAGTTACAGATGTTAACAGCGGCTAGCTTACTTTACTAGAGTTAGACACTAGGCCTGTGGTTATGGATTCCTGGGTGCCAAGTGACCTTCCTGATCCTCAAATCTTGGAGGTTTGTCTGCTAGAAGAAAGGTTTGGGGATGCCTCTCCTGGGGGAGGTCAGAGTAACATGCTGTTAAGGGATGGGTTATGTTGGCAACTAGCCAAGAGATCCATCTCAAAGGAAGCACAAGGAAACATTTAGGATAATGACTTTGGAAGGATGGACTCTCAGTGGGGAGATCTGCCTCCTGCAGGCTCTTCAGTGGAGGGGTAGCCACCCTTTCATTCTCACCTTCTGTCTGCTCATTCTTGTTACCTCCATAATTATCTGCCACAATATCCTGGTGTGATGAACTTTAGTAATTACAGCAAGAAAGTCAGTGGTTGAAAATTTTTCCTAGGATTTGAAGAACCTGTCTTTTGTCTTTTGAAAATAAGTAAAGCCAAAGGGAAGGTCAGGTTTTCCAAATCCCTTCAGCATAAAACTTACCAAACAAGAGTTTGTGTTTGTCTCATACAGAAAATTCCATTTGTACGTAAAATTACATGTGTATGTAAAAACAGATACATCTATGACACTTAGGGATGTTTTTTAGACATCACCGAAAAGCAGCGTAGTGTTGTATCTGCTTTAAAGACAAGACTTTTAAAGCATTCTGGCTATCCGTGTCAGGGAAAGAAAGCCAAGAGTAAAAAAAAGTCATCACATAGAAGTGTGAGAATGCCAGGCACTGCGGAATCTTGGTGGGAAGACCCAGATAAATAACATGGAGTAAATTATGTAATTTTAGTACATGGCCAAATTATGTAGTTTAGTACATGGAGGAACCATTTTTTTTTAATGTGCACAGTTGATTTTTATTAGATGACATATGTTTCCTTATTTTGCAAAAGGAGAGGAAGGGAAGGTTCACAGGGTCTAGTATTAAGCATTGTTAAGTTAAACATGGTCAGCATTTTCTAAACTGCAGCTTAGCAGGTCTGTGCATGCTGGTGTTTATCATCTTAGAATGATTATTTGCACGATGCTGGTGACTTCTCCAGATTGGCAGTGCAACTGGGGAATTAACGTATCAAATAATGAGAAAGAGGGGAGTTACATGAGTTCTCTAAGATTCGTATCTTGACCCCCTGCACTGGTGAATTCGGAGCAGGTACAAGTGATGTAAGCCAACTCCAGCATTCCTTTGACCAAATGAGGCCCAGTATGAACAGCCAAGAGGTATTCCAAAAGGTCTGGAAAGAGGTGTCTGGCTGCCACACTGTTTGCATCATTGCTGAAGTACATTTTCAAAAGCAACTTAAGATTTATTAAGGAAATTGCAGGACCTAGGAATGTAGGTGAAATGTTCCTTGTATATGCTGCTGAATCAGCTGGTATGACATGCTGCAGTAACAGTTCTGACTAGACCCTCTTCTCACTGCGTTTGTCTGAGATGATTCACCATGACCTTGGCATGCCTTGGTGGGGGTGGGGGGCAATGTCAGGGGAAGCTTTGCCCCATTAGGTAGCTGCTATCTTATCACTAAAACATGCTTATGTTCTGTGGTCATTTCCACTTCCTGCATTATGTAACAGGCACTCCTGGCTTATTTTACCAGTAATCTTTGAGAGTACAGAAACTTTGGGGCACAAAGAACTCCAGTCTAGTTCACTCTCAGCATTTCAAACACTGGCAAACCTCTGTTTCAACAAGGTGGAGATAGATGAAGTGACTCACTCCGTACACTATTCCTCTTAGTTGGTGGACGCAGAAGGAGAACCAACCTTCTGACACTTGTCCTTTGCAAGCTGTCCAGTGTTATTTGTACTGGATTAGCCATTACAATAAAGATAACATCTGAAAGTAACCATTTCCTTTATTAGGTCTCCTGGAGAAGGTTATTTAAGAACAAAACAAATAACAACAAATAGCAAAAAAAAACCCAAAAAACCAAAAAATCCAAACAACAGCATTGAGGAGGAAGGGCCTGCACAAATGGCCCAGCAGTTAAACACAATTGCTGCCTTTCCAGACAACCAAGTGCCCATATCCAAAAACCTGTATCAATTACTAAACTCCAGCTCCAGGGGCTCTCGTGTCCTCTTCTGGTCTCCTTGGTAGCATACATACATGTGTGCACACATACACAGACACACACGCACACACACACACACACACACACACACACACATCTTAGACATTCTCTATCCCTCCCTCTCTCCCTTACTCCATTCCCCTCCCCCTCCCAGTCTTCCCTTTCTCTCCCTCCCTTCCTCCCTTTCTACCTCTCATTTCCCCCCCCCCACACACACACACGTAAAAGTAAAGGTCTCAAAAACTCATTAATTAAAAGTAAATTCGACTTAGTCAATTGTTTCCTGATATTTAAAGGGCCAAGGTCTCGCCTTGTTGCTTTCCCTCAAGGCAGCATGTGTTGTCTTACAACAACCACTCTGCATAGCCAACTGTCAAATAAATAAAGAAATTACATCATTGTTGTAACTTTGTGCTTTGTAGTGTGGTTGTGAGCCTCCCAGTGATGTTTCTTTTCTGAAGAAAATGAATTGGGGAGGATAAAGCATATGGGTGCCTATGTGTCATGGTGTTCACATGGAAGCCAGGACGTTACTCTGGAGCTGTTCTACCCTTCCAAAATTCACTGCAAGCACTTTTACCCATTGAGCTATCTCACTGGCCCACAGAGGGACATTTTACTCAACTGACCTTTTACATGATGGTGTCAAATAAGATTAAAATGCTTTGTGATGTGTGTCCTGCTTCCTGTGTGAGGTCATGCTGTGAGATGATCTCAGCAATGAAATCAACTAGCCACGGATTGCTCAGAATGTATCTTTACTATTAAGACATACACAACATCCTTTAAAAACACACCGATCCCAGTTTTGGAGTTAACAGGGAAAACATGCTGGTGAGTAGCTAGAGGGTAGAATTTGTTGATTATACTTAAGGTCCTAGAGTTGATCTCTCAAGCCCAAGAGGTGAGGTAGTGTTAAAACCATTCTGAGTGTAGAAGACATCTCTCTGGCTTCCATCTGTCCCCTCTCCCAGAACCTACTTATTCTCTGATCATTGCCAGATCATAATACTGGGTAAATAGCAAAAATCTAAGTCTGGTGAATGTTATTTAGAAAAATCAAATATTCTTAAGGGGATGTATTTCAATCAGTGGTGGTGAGGACGAGCAAGGCAGGATGGGAAAGTCAGAGAGTTTTGTTGTCATGGATATGACCTTCAGTTCAAGTTCATAAAGTCCATAGTGGCTTCAGAGGTCAAAGTAGAATTTTTCTCTATGCTATCCTAGGTTCATATTCTTTCTTGAAAGTAACTTTGCATGCAGTGAATCCGATTGGTGCCCCTCCCTAACTCAAGAGGAAGAGTACAGCTCATACACACTGATGATCTCTCTGTCCAGTAAACACCCCGTGGCTCTTCATCTCTCTAGTTCACCTCCCCAAGATGATCACACAATGGAGGAGGATTTGTCTGGGTTTGTCAGGGACTTGGTCAGAGTCACCTAAAGCCAGGCATGAAACCTGTGAGCAGAAAGAAGTGACATTTGGAGATGCTTAATTTCATCTGGACAAATTTTAGAAAGCTTTATCTTACATGAAAACTGGTTTGGGTTTCAGTGAAAAACCCTCAAAATATGGGTCAGTGACTTCTTACCCAAAGGATTGCCCCATCTTCTGAGAAGCAATAACAGGATTTCTTTTGTTTATTATACGTATTTTCTCCTCTGGGGGAGGAGTTGTGTGAGGGTGGGCACACAAATTCCAATAGCATACATGGAACTGACTTTCTCCCCTAAGTGGGCCTGGGGATCAAGTTCTTAGACTTGTCAGTGAGTGCCTTTTACAGGTCATATTAAACCACTTTTTTTTTTTTTTTCTGAGACAGGGTTTCTCTGTGTAGCCTTGACTGTCCTGGAACTCACGTTGTAGACCAGGCTGGCCTCGAACTCAGAAATCCACCTGCCTCTGCCGCCCAAGTGCTGGGATTAAAGGCGTGCACCATCACCTCCCGGCTTTAAACCACTTCTTACCATAAATATGGGTTCTTTTAGGGTGAGACTTATTAGAATATGGAAGGTTTGGTAGTTTCTATGGATACTTGTACACTTTAATTGTCTAAAGCAATGGGTTTTGTTGTTCTTTTTTACAAATGTATTTCATATGTGTGGTGTCCTCTGTTTGTATATATGACAAATATTTGTGCTTGTGTGGGTGTGGACACTTGTGTGTGGAGAATAAAGATCAACATTAAGTAAGTGTTATCCTAGATTGCCGTTTCTTTATTCCACTGAACCCAGCTGGAACTCATCAGTTCAACAATGCGTCTGCACAGTGAGTGCTGGGAAAGTACTGTCTTCATCCCTAACACTAGGGGTTCAGACCTGTGCCACTGTGACCAGCTTCCATAGCGATGCTGAAACCTGAACAGCAAGCACATTAGCATACCAACTGATCCATCTGTCTGTTTTCATTATCATTACATAGTCCAGCCTCCCCTATGAAGCCTAGATTGATGATAAACTCAAGACTCTCCTGTCTCTGACTGATTATTTCCTGCTCAAGCCAGGAAATAATTTGGGCACAAATGTTGAAATTTAGGTATCCTACTTAGTATTATCTTGCAATTCTCTTTAATAGATATGGCTTACCTACTTATAACCTTGACCAATGCATTTGCTTCCAAATTTCTCCTGTGTACTCTAAAAATCATCTTTTCTCGAATTTGATTTAGTATGATGAGCTAGTTATTCATTCGAGTTGCTGAGACCCACTCCATTTTTGTATACTGAGCCGCTATAATTTATGTCAGTATATAGATTTTATTTTTATTTATTCTGGCTCCAGAGTATGTTTATCTTTTTGGAAAACCATTTTAATGTGGAAAATTTAAACCTACACAGATGTCAAACACTCACTAAAAGTGTGATATAGTGAGCCAGGCACCTATGGTCTTGAGTGTTTATATTTGTTACCTTGAGTTCATCTGGAGACCCCATTTTCCTTTCGAGTATGGATTGTTACAAAGCATGCTCCAAATGCCTAGATTTTCATCTATAAATAATTTGCAGTGTGATTCTGAGGAACTATGATTTTGTCATTGCAGCTTTGAAAAGAGCAATATATCTGATTTTCAGGCAGCATTCAAATTCTGGTTGTTCAGAAATTTTTAAGCAGATGGATCTTTGCAATAGGATGTAAACCATGTACATCCATTGCATTTCATTGGCATGTCTCTTGAGTCTTTTAACCTAGAATAGCTTCTTCTCATGCCTGGATTTTTTTTCCATTAAGACTGAACACATGCTTTTTGTTTTGGACCTTTCTCCTCACTATACTTTCCTGAGTTCTAGAGTTAAGTGAATGCATTTGTGTATGTGCATGTGTGTGTGTGTTGGGATAAGGTTTTGTTGCTGTTGCTGCTTTGTTTTTGAGACATCTTACTTTGTAGACCAGGCTGACCATGAACCTCCTGCCTTGGCCTTCCTTGCTGGGATCACAGGTATGTGCCACCGAAGATGGCCTGTAGTGTTTTTACTAGAGCATTCTTTTCAGCAAGATCGATAGCAGGTAAAGCTGCTAGCCTTTAGAAAGTTTTCCTCTGACCTCCACATGCAGGCTGCAGAATGTGCACCACACCAACACATCCTGCTTGTACACACACAAGAAACAAGAACAAAAAGAACCTTCTTTTGTTCCTTGTAATTTCTGTCATGAGAGACATAATTCTAATTTGAATAATGTTGAACTTAAACTTATACATTTTACACATTGAATATATTTTATCTCTTTACATGTTACTAATGCTTAATCACCACTTAAACACACATGTGAGCCTAATTGATGAATCTTACATCTTGATTATTTAGGTAAAACTTGGGACTTTGCCAGTGGAAGCGAACTTCAGTGACCCCCATTTTCTGAGGCCGAATCTGCTTTCTATCCTCCTCCCACACTACAAAGACTTATCACAGGAAACAGCAGCTAAATTCCTTGGATAGTGGAAAGAATGCTGTAAAGTTCCTGCAGACAAGCATTTTATTGAAGGGACTAGCACAAAACTTTAAAAAAAAATCCTATAATTGACCCTGTAGCCTTTTGACTGTATCTTCTAAGTTCTTAAGAATTCCCACCAATTCATAAAATAGGACAACTGAGATGAAGTAGTTGATCTGAGAAACTGCCTCACTGGAAGGATGGTCATTTGCTCTTGGCTGTGATCACTGTTAGACTCCTCTTGGGATCATCTGCAGTGTCTTATGGCAGAGTTTAGACATCAGTACAAGTGGGCCACTGTAAGGAGCGGTCGCCTGGAGTTGGACACCTATGGGGCAGACTGGAAGGAGCTGAGATGTCCCTTTCCTTTGTCTTCTCTCTGCACTCACCATTATCATCTCCTTTACTTTCCACTCCTCCCATTTAGAGTCAAGTGAAATCTGTTTTTCTTTCCTTAATGGTCATCCTCCATCTAGATGGCTTTAGAAAATGGTAAAGTGAAACTATTAAAAAGAAAAAAAAAAGGCAAAAGAAAAATGAGAAAGAAACCATTGAGTAAGTACCCTGAGACATCACCTGAGTGTTCTTCTGATCCCTGGTAGCCCCAAACCGTCTTCCATGTCCTGCTGTTTATCTCCACAACAGTGGGCTGAAAATGTTTTTAAGTCTGGCATCTTTGTGTGTTACAAAGGCATGTGTGTGTACTCACTAAGGTTTACAGCTGTCTGTTGTCATGGGTACAGTCTTCTGGAGGAAGACAAGACCTTTGTGCCATCATTACAAAGCCTTTTCCCCATCCCCACCCCCACACCTGGAACTGCTTTTCTTGGATCTTTGTGAGACACAGAAGCCTCTTCTTTGGAGATTATCAACCTACTTATGTGAGTCAAGTGGTTAAGAATTCCTTCACCCAAACAGGTAGATCCTTGAGCAAAGAACATGGTGCAAAGGAAAAGGACTGGAATCCATTTGTTGAAGAAATAAGAACAGTAAGAGTACTACATCTACTAAGACATTTTTATTTTCATTCTCTGCCCTGGCATGTAAAAATTATGACTGGGGAGGAGGAGTTTGAAGAAATAGAGGTTAGGATGCTAGAACATGTGAGAAGCGGAACCTAGTCCAATGGAGACTGAGACTAAGGCAGTGGGAACCTCCAGGCTTGAGCTCTGTAGCAGGCAGCTAGACCAGGAGAAAGGGCCAGGGAGTGTTTGCTGGGGGGAGGGGGCAGCTGCAGATGGCTGGGAGGGACCCTGTGGAGAGGTAAGGTTTGTTTGCTGAGATGGAGGAGTCTGAGAAGGGTTGAGGGTCAAGAACAATTATTTGTAAAGTAGGAGGGCTTGTTTGCTGTAAGGGCAAGGAGCAAAGGTTTAACAGAGAACAGGGGACTTAGAGTGCTTTTGCATTCTGAAAGGGGACTAGGGGAGAGAAGCAATTGTTTCCTGAGGCTTCTAATTAGTCTTCTCTTGCTCAGGTTTCTGATGTCATCAGTGGAAAGATAGGGAGGATTCTGTGTATGTATTGTTCTCCCTTATAAAGCATAAGCCTTCCCGTTAAAATAGATTTTACAGCTTTTCTCTTGAATCCTCTCAAAGGATCCCCCCCAGGCCCTATCAACTGCCATTGGTTGCCACAGAAATACCCCCACAGAACTGTGTAGAATGGCCTTGCTTCTGAGGGACTGCTTGATGGGCCCTGAATTCAATTACATGCCATCCGTACTCTGTAATCCTAACAGGGCCATATTGTAAACATCAGTGCTGAGAGTTAAGCCTGCCTGGGACCACCAGCGTGCTGGTGCTGGAGAGCCCTAAATACCAGGTGTCAACCACTGTCTGCCACAAAACACATAGGAGCAGCATCCCACCCCCACCCCAGCTGCTCCAGCTCCAGAGCTCTGGCAGGACACGGCATAGAGTCAAGACACTGTACTATGGACACTTTGACATATACCTGCAGACTTTTAAAAGTTGGTTTCCCTAAAGTTGTTTCTGTCCACCAACAGCATGGCACAACTTCGGCTTTTCTTACAGTTATTTGGTTGCAGTGTTTCTGTGACTAATTCCTGCGGTATCAGGTGATCCTCCCAAGTATCTACACACAGCAAGGTAAGAAGATGTGTCACTGCTGTGTATGGTGGGAATCTTCCCAAGCCACTTCCCTGGCTAAAGCCAGCTAGATGATTGCACCTTTCTGCCAGATGTTCAGACCTGTTCGCTAATGCAATGCAGCAAACACTTTGTTTGAAAAAGCTCATGTTCTTGGTGCACCTTCATTTGCTGGCACCAACAGTGCGGCGTGGCTCTGGTGATGTCACAGTCCTATCTTCCCTTTTGGACAGTTAGGGTTTGAATGAGATGAGTTCCATTGTCATCTGGTGTGGAGTGAAGTAGAACTGAAGAATTGTTTTAAAAATCATTTAAACCACACCACAGAGAAGCAACTCTCTGAAGAATCGTTTAACAACATTCCTTCAAATTGCTTATTTAAGTAATTTTTCTCCTCCAGGGGGAAAAGGGGCTGTGGTTTTTCTGTAACATCTTTCAAGAGACTCCATCCTGATTTCTGATTGACAGTAAGATGAATGCGTGTTTTAGGTGGTAAAATAACAAGAGCACGGGAAGGATTAAATGTATGGATTGGAAAGTAAATGCAAGCGTTTCAACACACATTAACTTCTTTCCTGTTTAGACTTCCCCAAGTTGTCCTTTCTCTCAGATGGGCACCAGATGCACTCCCCTTGCGCCCAGACCTTCTGAGGCTATGTATAGAAGAATGCGTGAATTCATTCATCATCACGTCCCCCAGCTCTGTGTTACTTTCCCAATAACACAATGCAAGGACTGCCTCATTTCCCTAGATCCTCTTCTTTGTTCATGTAAAACGTTCAGGAAACCCAAAATAGACATAGCATTATCAAACATAAAGATGGCTGTAAACCCAGGAGTTGCTTCAGTTCCTTTCTTCTGTGTTTCCTACCTCTCTCTGTTCTCTTCCTTAGGCTGCCTTGCCAAGGGATCCTCTCTTGCTTATGTTGCCTTGCCAAGCATCCTCACAGCCTTTCTCTTTTAGCCCAACTCCTCCTTTTCTTTTCATAGTCTCCTCAAAACCCTTCCCACAGTGATCTACTTCCTCTCTCACCTAAAGTTTCTACAACCATCCCAAGAACAGCCACCATGGGCGAGCAAGAGTTCAAGCACATGAGAATCTGATCAAGATAAAGAACAAGGTGGTAGGAGAGCCCATATTCTAATATTTTTATGCCAAGCTGGTATCGAAAAGTTAAAACTCACAGAATGTAAACTGATATGAGATCACTAGTAACATTACTACCCCAGGAAAAATCAGTAGTAATTTTTAATGTGATTTTTTTTTCAGTCCATTGTTACTGCTGTGGGAGGAGGGTAAGCACAAGGGGACAAAAGATGCTGGTTTCTATGGGGAGCATCGGTGAAATAGCAAGAAGAATCAGAGTTAGAATATGGATGAAGGGCAGTGATGACTGGGCTTATTGATAGAGGCAATGAAAGAGAAGTAGACATGACAGAGGAGGTCATGATGACTCCCCAAATTCTGACCCAAGTGCCTATAAGCAAAACTGTTGGCTGTGCAGATTATATGCACAGGAGGAACTTGAGTTTGTAATCAATGTTTATGTGTGTGTGTGTATACATATATATATATATGTGTGTGTGTGTGTGTGTGTGTGTGTGTGTGTGTGTGTATGTGAAAGTAGCTATGCTCATTGAATGTTTTAATGTATATTATGTGAACATATTTTATACTATAAAATATACTTTGTGCTATTAAATGGTTTCACACGATTCACTCCTGTGCTGAACCATAACTTTTCCACATATCACTGGGCATTTAGGGTATTTTTTTCTACATTTTAAATAACACTGAAACTCCTTAAGATCCATCTATTTTCTTATTTTATTAGTCCAGAAATATTTTATGTTGGGAGAACTGGACAAGACTTATTAAAATTTCTAAATGACAAGCCAACCAGGGACAAAATGAGTTCAGAAAAAGACCAAGGCTAAATAAGGGTTGTCTTACCTTCCCTCCTATCAAGGAGTACAGCAAGAAGTGTGGCAAGTGAGGCTGATTGTTGCTTTCAACTTTGGAACTGGAAGAAAATGACGAGGGCATCCTCTTGGGGTAGGGGGCACTGGCCACAGCCCATGAAAGACATGCTAAACAGGTCCACAACTCACTGAAAACCAAATATTAGCTTTAGCTTTCTGGACTTTTTAAGCTATTGTTTTCAAATATATCATTTTAGCATACATCCAAATAGAGCTTTGAAGGACAGTAAACCCAAGGCAGAATTTCATGGGGGGTGGGGAGAGATTGTATCTCTCTTAGATAGTTCCTAGCACCACCTGGACATAAGCAGGGACATTTCCCTGACTCCTACCTGTTGGGAAGAAGCAGTGCCATGCTGAGATGCTTAAATTTCCCTGGGGAAACGTGATGCTAAGCAAAAAGAATGAAGTCTTCCCTCTGTGGTATGAGGATATGTGTAACTGAAAAATGTTTTAAGGATTTTTTTTTAGCCTATAGAGTATGGAAGTCAGCAGATGAATATAAGATAAAAATTCTAGACATAATCTTTTCTAGCAAGCGTTGGTGTCTAGGGTCCCTGAGAGCTGGAGGAAAGTCTTTGCCCTGCATGTACTTACTGAAGTCAAATTGGGTTTTTCCTTTGCTAGCAAGTTTCTTTTACTCAGAAATATAAGCCTTTTCACTTTCAGTGCTAGTGTTAATTCAAGGAAATTTTCATAGATTAAAATTCTAAGTCAATGTTTGATTCTCAGACCTAAAACCCAAAAATATATACTTATTTTTGAAAAAAAAAAATTAATGGAAGATAGAGTCCTATTTTGTCCCTTGAGTTATGGGTTGGAGTTTGGTAGGTAGACCAGAAGGCACAAGGTGCTTTTGGTAGAGAAGAGGGCTCACTACCAAGGACAAAGAACACATTTGGGGTTCCAAGGAATTTGAAGAATAGAATAATTTAGGGCTTTTAAATGTGCCACCCTGACCATGAGGCAAGAATCTTGGGAACAGTGTTTCTTGCCTCTTACCATTTTCTGATGAGCACAGAAGCTTTTCACTGTCCACTTGAGAAGTGAATTTCTATCCGTTCCCTCTAAAAGAACCACAACCTCACATTCTGAATCATTGTGTAACATAAACTTTCTTCCTCTGTCAAGACATGATTTTTGTTTCTTCAGGATTGTTTCTGAGCTGATGATGATTCTAGAGGAAACATCTAAAGGAAAAGGCATTTAGTGGTTCTTTTAGGCACATACAAGATATTCAGGAAGACAGCAGTTCTCCAGAGACTGAAACACTGGGCTTGAAATTCCACGCTTACATACCAGCCTAATCCTGAGCCATTATTTTACTAGGGATTTGTTTGCCTCAAATTCCATTGTCATCATCTTGAATTAGTTTTCTTTTGTACCAAAAATATATCCCTGATCAAAGGTCCTTATTTTTCACCTTCTAGTATACTTTCACGTATGTTTAAATTAAAACTTTCTCCTTTTCTTCATTTACAGGGTCCAGCAATATTATGGCAGAAGATAGCCACATACAGAAGCAGCTAGAATTCCAAAATGGTAGCTTAGAGGAAGGATTTGCAGTCTGTTCCCTGGAGAACAAGCCCCAAAACATGATGGAGAGCCTAGGCCCGAGGAAATATTCATCAAGTCTGAAGTTTAAAGCCAATGGGGACTATTCTGGCTCATATTTAACCCTCTCCCAACCCGTGTCTACCAAGAGAAGCCCTTCTCCTTTGGGCACCAGCATCAGGAGTAGTCCCTCCTTGGCCAAAATCCAGGGAAGCAAACAGTTCTGTGATGGAATTGATAAAAATATTTCCATGAAACCTCCTCTTTCTTTCCTCAGCTCGGCAGCCTCTCTTGGCGGCTATCCGCTTGGAAAAGCAGATTTGGATCATTATACTGGTCGAGACAGTGAAAGATCCAATAGGCTCTCAGAGAAGCCTCCCTATTCCAGATACAGCTCTAGGAATAAATCACATGACAGTGTCTACTTTCTAGGGGGGTTGGAAGGAAGAAAAGCCTCTGGCTCACTCCTAACCATGTGGAACGGAAATTCCTTGAGTGGCACTGGCTCCACACCCATCAGCAGGTCTGGGGCAGCGAGCATGCCTTCAAGCCCAAAGCAAGCCAGGAAGATGAACCTTCAGGACAACTTGACACTTCAGCCCAGGTTAAGCAGGCACAAGGAGCCAGTCTCTGAAAACGTCAGTGTGAGAACAAGGAAATACTCAGGGAGCAGTCTGAGTAATATGGGTGCCTACAGCCGATCGCTTCCCAGGTTGTATAAAGCCACAGACAACCTGATGTCACCTCTCAGCCTGCCGCCAAGAAGTTCCCTGGGCAATTCCAGGCGAGGTCAGTTAGAAAAGGATCTACCTCATAGTCTAGTGGATAATGACAATTATCTTAACTTTTCTTCTCTAAGCTCAGGAGCTTCACCCTATAAAGCCTGTCTGTCAGAGGGAAATCCTTATGTAAGCTCCGCCCTCAGTGTCCCTGCCAGCCCTCGAGTAGCTCGGAAGATGCTCCTGGCCTCCACCTCCTCCGATGACTTTGATAGGGCTTCATACTCAGGGACCAGCCCAAGTCATTCCTTCATTTCTGGAGAGCCAGACCGAGTACATGTGGCCAGGAGGAACTTCTCTTGTGGATCAATGGAGCTTGATGACTCTGATCTAGAAAGCTTAAGACAGTCGTCAGAAACTCCACAACCGGTCCTTCGAGAACGGAAAAGTAGCATCAGCTCCATCTCAGGACGCGACGATCTGATGGATTATCACCGAAGACAGAGGGAAGAGAGACTCAGGGAGCAGGAGATGGAGCGCCTGGTAATCTAACTCTTTTGACTTCACTTTTCCCCTGACAGACACCAAAAGTCCATTCCATGTAGAGGGATGGAATTACAACGTGGACCAGCCACAGTCCCTCCTACCTCTTGCTCTCTGTCCCATATAACTCTTTCTTGTCTATATTTTTCAGACATTTTTGGGCATCTTGAAATTTCTTTGAAATTTCCAAAGCTCACCAGTGCCAGAGCCGTGTGTTTGTTTAGTTGTTCTGCAGAATTCTAGAGTCCTTTTCTTTTCTCTTCTTTTCTCTCCCTTACCATCATTTTCCCCTTTTCTTTCATGTGCTGGAGATTGCACCCAAGGGCTTGCACAGCCACTAGAAATTCTGGGCAAAGCTAATGTCTAGTTGTGCATTTTGCTGAATTTCTTCTATCTCATGAGCTTTATTTTAAGAACAGGAGGGGATGATGGTGTTATTTATGTCATTAAGTTCACTGGTATATACTTAAGACAGAGGCAGTCGGTGAGATAATAAGGCAAGAATTTGTCAGGACAGCAAGTCATCTGGAAAGTCAAGGGCTGTCTCAATCTCCATGGTGCTCAGCTTTCCCCACACTGCTCACACAGTGCCAAATTCCCATCAGCCATGCCCCTGACTTCATAGAGCACCACCAAGCTACAAAAACAAAATACATCGAGTTCACTCTATTTTCCAGCCTAAAACGAGTTTCTGCTTAATATAAAAAACTAATTGGAAGTAAAAGGACAATGATGGAAGAATAAATTCCTCAACAGCCCTGTTGATGAAGGAAACATTCAAAGGCAGTTTTCCCTTTTTACTGGGTTTTTATTTTAGAATGAGAACATGTCAGAGGTTGTTTTGCTTTACTAGTGATTAATGACCTCCTTAATGAGAAAAGCTATAGGGTGGCAGAGCTGCTTTACAAAAGTGTAAAGATTATCAGAGGTATTTTAATTGCTTAAAAAAATATGTTGGAATAAGGTTTCTCAATCACATGGAAAAATTGATGAGTGCCTAAAGCATAGTAAAATTTGTATTATTGAACAGAAACCATCTACACTATGCGACATCTACATGTTTGGCAGTTCAGAAGAAGAATCACATATCACTCAAAGTTTTGGTTAACTTATCCCTTTCCTAATTAAGAGTAGTGGATGAAAACATGGATGTATACCCCTAAGTAATTAAATATTCATTGTGTATATCAGTTAGTCAACAGACTAGCATGATATTCCCTTTGTTGTTATAAGTTAAAACATTGTGTCTAGACTTGTTCCATTGACATAATTCAGAAGGTGATTCATTTAGCAAACAGACATCTTATATCTAGACACTGAACACTCCTACACTGTGTTTAACAACTATTACTAATGGAGTCAGATAATTTACTTTGATAATTTATTAGAACATTTCCTGTGGGATCTCTCATTCTAGAGGTTTTCCTTTACACAATGGGTCTTGTATCACAAGGATGGAAAACCAGTCAGGAACCTCATATGCTTAGAGTTTCATCCTTAGCATATGGAAGTGTTGGTGGATTTCTCTGTCCTCCAAATTCCTGACAGTCCTAGTAGTGACTTTCTTTGTTGCTTGCAAGGTTGAGATGCTATGAACCATGAACCATGAACCATGAAGAAGTTCAACTTCTTGGGAGGCCTTGATTGATATTGTTAGAAATATTACTTGTAATCTCTTTTCCTTAATAATGGCTCATCATAGTGTATGAGATTAGGCTTATTTTATCACAAGTGATCACGTTGAATGACCTTTCTATTACTTTTACAAAATACCCAATGTAGACAGCTTATAAAGAGGCAAGACTATCTTGGCATGCAGTTTTTTATTCAGTTGCCCTATTGTTTCTGAGCAATGCATCATGGCAGGGAATATGTGGTGGAACAAAGCTGTCCATCTCCTGGCCATGATGCGATGGAAAGAGGAAGATACCAGGGTCCCACCATCCTCTTTAAAGATACATACCCAATAACTAGACATTCTCATACTAGGTTTTAGTTCTGAATGTCCACCAGTCCCAGTAGCTTTAAACTCATGGGCCATTGGGATGCTTAAGCTGATGATTGTATACTAAAAAAAAACAAAAAAACAAAAAAACAAAAAACATTAGCACATTCAAAAATGATGAAATTTGTCTTTTTAAATATCCCCATTAGCATTAAGCTAATTACTTTTATATGGTGCTAAATCTCTGCTGCAAAGACATTTACATAGGACATGCTTTTCATTGCTCTTTGTAAACATGAGCTGAAGTGCTTCAAAACTGGTCTTATTCCAGTGCAGACATCTGAATTTGAGTTTTATACCAATAGTGTGTTTGTCCTTCTTTATATTTAAAGAACCCACTTTATGAGTAAATCATAAAGGTGTTTCAACTTTGGACTGGAGAAATGGCTTAGTGAGTAAGAGACCCTGTTCTGTAAACATGAGAAAGTAAGTTCAAATCTCCACACCCATGTCAAAAAGCTAGACATATTTTTGTATGCAGTAACCCCCCAGCACTGGGAGACAGGGACATGTATTTGAGAACTCCCTGGCCAATCTGTTGAAATGCTGAGCTTCCAGTTCAATGAGAGATGTTATTTTAAGTCAATGAGGCAGAAGACCACTCAAGAAGATTCTCCGACTTCCCATACACTCATTTGTATGCAACTACTCATACACAGACATCAGATGTTTTGCTTAAGATTGAAGACTAAAGGGTCAGAAG
Organism: Mastomys coucha; assembly: GCF_008632895.1. Classification (NCBI taxonomy): domain Eukaryota; kingdom Metazoa; phylum Chordata; class Mammalia; order Rodentia; family Muridae; genus Mastomys; species Mastomys coucha. The sequence goes on along the minus strand of NW_022196894.1, from coordinate 43,648,180 downwards.
TTGACTTTGGTTTTTTGGTATTTGGGGAATGTTAGATTTATTTAATGCTCTCTAATCTGTATAAGCCAGTCTGAAGAGCAGGCCCCCATACTCTAATATACTGTTATCCTTGAGAGACAGAGAAATGTTTCCCTGGTACACAGTGACCTTTTTTTCCTCAAGGACTTAGCAGGAATTCTATTTCTTCAGCTATGGGCCCCAAGACCAAGTAACACAGCAATGCATTTCCTTTAAGGTCCAGTGTTCTTTTATTTGACACAAAAAAATCATTACTCATTGGATACAAGCGAATTACCAGTAACAACTGCAAAGACGTACTCTACCCTCTCTCAGTTGTTCAAGGCTGGATTCTAATCTTAGCAACAGTAAACCAATGGCCAGAGTAAAAGCCAGAAACCTGGACACTGCCACCACTGATGGGGACAGCTAGTAGCTGTGCACAAACTTAGCTGGTCACCTTTATTTAAAGATCAGAAACAAGCCGGGCAGTGGTGGCACACACCTTTAATCCCAGCACTTGGGAGGCAGAGGAGGGTGGATTTTTGAGTTCCAGGCCAGCCTGGTCTACAGAGTGAGTTCCAGGACAGCCAAGACTACACAGAGAAACCCTGTCTCGAAAAAACCAAAAATAAAATAAAATAATAAAAAAAAAGATCAGAAACAAAAGCAATATTCCATAGTCAGGGAAAGAAACACTGCACTGAGAGAGAAGTCAATAACTTACTGACATTTTTTAATTTATTCAAGGAGCCAAGGAAAGATGGCCTGGCCTGCCACCTGGTGGGATGAGCTCCATGGGCACTTAGGGTCAGTTAACTCCCAGACAGAGCTGACTTGGCTATTGTGGTTTCAGAGATGAAACACACTCTTATATGAATGTAGAGTGGGTAGATGCTAAAGAGTTACAGAACCCATTTATGTGGAAACCATGCATCAGAATTTGGAGTCACAATCATAATATCTAGTATTTTAAACATAGCTGTGTTTTGTTTTAAAACGTCTTCAATATTTTGTTGAAAACACAAGATATTAAAGTTATTATTAAAGATAAAAACCTCAATTATAAACCTCTAAGGGCCTATTAGTGAAATGTAATCACTCAGAGTCTATGTTAAGTAGCCTCCAACTGCCATGGTATTTGAAGGTTTGATTTTAACATTTTTCTTTCGTCTTTATTATTCTTAGCTGCCAATTCATTTTTGGTCATTATGCCTGTCCTTTTCTAGACCTCCCTTCCCCTACTATGTGATCTTTTAGAAACCAAGTATCAGGCTTTGGTTAAGCCCTTTTGACTGATGATCACATGAGGTCTTGGAATGGTGCTGTTCTAACGATGTGTGTATGTGCGAGGGTGTGGAGCTAGGGAGACCATGTAAGTAGGCACTTCAACTTCCTCATTCTGAGCTGTGCTCCAAGGAGGGCTAGGATGCTGACTGACTAATACGATATTCTACAAACTAGAGAAACCACTATAAAGTAAACAGGCTTCATCCATTTGATACCTGCAGATTTCCCAGTAATCCAGATGAAGTGATGGTTCCCTTATGGAACAGGTATTTAAAAGAGAGAGAGAAAAAGAGAGAGAGAGAGAGAGAGAGAGAGAGAGAGAGAGAGAGAGAGAGAGA
>NW_022196894.1:43641264-43646545 GCF_008632895.1 Mastomys coucha | reverse complement strand
AGAGGAGAGAATTAGACATTTAAACTTAACTCTGTCTCAAGTGCATTATTTGGCAAGGCTGCCAAAAGCATCTGTATTCTATTGTGGAGAACCAGTGGATTCCACAAATTGCACTGTGGCAATGCAGTATTTTCCTTTGGGCTGATGGTAGTCATTTGCAAAGCCTTGGCAAACAGGATTGTTGCGGTTCAGGACTGCATAGGGCCACATTGGATGCTTAGTTTCTAAACATATTGTAGTACAATGCCTGTTGTCATGAAGCACAGCATGAAATCAGCTTTTCTGGAATTATTTTTTTTAACATATTCCGTGAGACTCCTTGAGGCTAAGGTTAGTTGTTCGAAAGGCACATATCAGTATTTCCATGATACTGCAGAGCATAGTCATGTGACATGTCTGAATCAGCAATTCCTTGATATTTGGAAGGCATTTTATGATTATAGTGCCTCTTAAACCACTTTACGATGAAAGAATTTTAATTTGTATGTGGCCAGGACAGTGTTTGTCTTGTTCGCAACTGGAGATTGACCGCACAATCTGATAACTGGAATACTGGAGGTACCATATGCATCGTATGCTTTTGTTTGGGGGAGGTTTGGTTGGTTTTTTGTTTGTTTGTTTGTTTGGTTGGTTGGTTTTGTAGAGAGTAAAGTTTTTTCTGCCCAATTTTGACATCTATTCTAATTTTCCTCATTCTGTAGCTGTTGTTTGCACCCTTGGTCACTAGACAATATGAGCTCTGTTCCCCTTTCAACTGGAAAAAATGAAGTTATTTTTCCTTATTTTAGAAATCTGGTATTCCATAATATAATTCTTAGAGGAACAGGATTTGTAGAATGTGTGTGTGAGTGTGTGTGTGTGTGTGTGTGTGTGTGTGTGTGTGAGACTGACTATCTATATCTGTCTTTCTATCTATCTATCTATCTATCTATCTATCTATCTATCTATCTATCTACCTGTCTATCCATCCATCTTATTTACTTATATAGAGAGACATTATACACTTTTATACACTTATTTATTTATTATATTGGCTTATATGTCCGAAGACTATATAGTCCCATCATGGACTTGTGCATGCTGCTGAGCCAGAGAAACTGGTAGCTTCTCAAGTCAAGGAGCAGGAAGCCTCAGAACAAGGGAGACTAATGATCTCCAGTCTGAGGGTGAGGGCCTGAAAGCTCTCCTGGAAGAGAGAGCTCCTGTTGAAAGGCTGAAGAAGCTGCTATCTGATATCTGTGAGTGATGTCAACAGCCATAGATGCTCTCACCCTGAAGAGCAGAGCTCAACTGACTGGCCTCTTCCTTCTTTAGCTTTTTTGACCCACTGGGGCTCCAAGCCTTTTGGAAGGTGCCACCAAAATACATAGGAAAAATTTACCCTGCAGTTGTCCTACATGCCAAGACATCTTTAGAAATGCCCACGGAGGCACAGCCAGACATGCTGCTGATCTAGATGTCTCTCATTTCAGTCAGGTTGACAATCAAAATGAACAATCGTGAATTATTTTCTTTGTTATTGTTTGTTTTGTTCTGTTGTGTTGGTTGTTTTCTTTGTTGTTTCTTGTTTGTGAGTTTTGGTGATTTTGTTTGTTTGTTTGTTTGTTTGAATAAGGATTGATGTTTTCCAGAGTCTTATGAGGATCCAAGGCTATGGGACCCAGTGGGTTCCAGCTTCTTGTTTATGTACTGTTGACCAGACCATAAATCTGATGTTTCCAAAATGAAATTACAGTGTAAATCAACATATATAAGAAATGATTGTATTTTCTGTCATTCATTTGCCTGTTTTCCAGTCTCCAAATGCAGATCATATTTTAAAGATCAGAGAGTTTATGGTTAATATTATTCGGTTTTCTCATTATGACAAAGTTGTATAGGAATCCAAAACTGGTGAGGATAGTGAGATCAAAAACACATCACTTGTAGGTGTGTTGTGTGTCTCTTTTTGTTCCTGCTCTTTGGTGTCCTTGTCACTCCAGTCCCTGCAAAACAGCTTAAAGCATCTAAGACCTTGGTGCCAGAGCTACAGGCATTACATAGGGCAACATTTCTTGGTTGGATAGGAGAAGGTATAACACCCAATGCTAAGAGAATAGTAATTTTTGCTTAATTGTAGCATTATCCTTTTAAAAATCTTACCAAGAGGGTCCTTGAAATATAAAATCAAGTCTAAGTATGGAAGATGTTTTTTTTTTTTTTGTCCTTCTAGTCCCCGCTTCACCCCCACCCCACCCCAACACAGATCCCCTTCCCGACATGGTCCTTCCTCTTGTTACATCCTGACTATACTCTCAGTGTTTAAAAATGTTTGTACTGCTGGGAAGTGAGCCAGGAGTTGGTCTATGAAACGAATAAACTTAGTTGCCCAGGTTCATTTTAAAGATGACTGTCTTTTTATATTCTGAATTAGAATAGTGATTACTTAACTTGCTCTTAAGGTCCAGACTGAGTGTTGAATTATTTTCATGGAACCTTTTCTCAGCTTCTGCATTTTAAGTAGCCAGTGCACACACACCCTATTCCTCGTCTTCATCCACTTTCATGGACTGATAGATTTAGCTTAGAAATATAATGCGAAACATAAATAATAGCCAAATAGTCATTCTAAACTTTCTTACATTAAGGAAAGCTTTTTAAAAAGCAGATGAAATTAAGTCTGTAGCACTAGGCAGAACAGAATTAGGTCGACTGTTCTGTCTTTATCTAAATAAGCTATGCTTCTAAATAAACGGCCTTCCTCAGTCTGTAAATAAATAATACTGTAGCCTCTGGGTAATAGATAGAATATTATCTATCATCAGATCACCTTGGCTTATTAGAGAACAAACTAAGAGCTTTCACTCTGTTCATCTTTCAAATAAACTGATGGCATATATGTAGGCATTCATTAAATATTGAAGGAATCAATCATTAACAAGTTAGGCCTGCCAGTTATCCTCTGGGAACTGAAAGGAAGAAAAGATTGTCATGTCTTCGCCCTCTTCCTCTCCTATTCGAGACAGATGGGCAACAAAGGACTATGGAGAGGAAGCTCAGCAGCTGGTGATAATTGATTGATTGTACATGAGGGCTATGAGGAGCTAAAGACTATAATCTGTAATACAGTAGGGTGTGGGAATGACCGTTCAAAGCAGGCTCCTCTACAGTTGAGAGCAAACCCTAGGTTCTTACTACAGTGGCAGTACAAGGGATTGCCTCTTGATGGTGCCATGCATTTAGAAAACGCTTCTCAGAAGTTGAGTGCTGTGGATTCTGAACCATCAAAGCCTTTTCCCTCTCAGTCTGCATGCTGAAATACAGAAGGCTGCTTCAACTCAAAAGATCTCTGAATGCTATTCTGGAGGTTGTAGAAGAAACCCTACTCTTTCCAAATAAGTCAATACATGAGCACTTGCCTTTAAATAAAAAACAAAGCTCATGAAACAAAGTCATGTGTGTAAAAACTAGAAGGAAATCGACATTATATTGATACCAAGAGTACATGAGCACTTGGGAGGATCTGTTGACTTTGCAGTGAGTGTGACCCCTATATTTATTGGCAAGCTACTTAGTACATCTAAATTAGAAGTCTTTTAATAGATCCGCCTTTTAAAAACTATTCTCATATAAGAATAGGCTTCAGTGACTTTGGGTTAATGTTGTAATATTTGTTACTATTTCCAGATTCTAGAAAGGCTCATGGGAAGCTTTGAAATAGGCAATGATTTTAACATTTGAGATTAATATTTCAAGAAGCATAGAAACCTAAAAGTACCATCAGAGAAACACATTCATCACTTTATTCACTTCCACATCACAGTCTATCATCAAGCAAAGTCAGGGCTGGAATTCAAGCAGGAACCTGAAGACAGAGGCTACGGAGAAACACTGCTATCTTGCTCTTTATATTATAGAGTCTATAGCTTGCTCAGCCTGCTTTCTCATACAACTGAAAACCATTCATGCAGGGATGGCACTATACACAGTGGGCTGGACACTTGATACTGAAGTGTCCAGCCCACTGACACTGGACACCCTAGTCTGATGGGCACCTTTTCTCAGTGGAGCTTCCTTTCTCTCAGATGACTACAGCTTGTGACAAGTCAACAAAAGTCTAACCAAGATAGGAATTTTGTATTTCAGTCATTGTGCTGTGAACATCCAGATCCATTAGAAGGGGTCTGATTTAAAATATTTTTTAAAATCTATTTTCAGATAATTGTAGGTGCACATGCAAGTATGACAATTTCTAAAATTAGAAATTTTGGAATACAGAGCTCCGGTGTACCATTTACTGTTTCCTTCAAAGTATTGTGTAGTAGCATAGGAGAATAGGACATACAGATGGTGAAGGCATGGCAGCAGGGTCTGCCATGTTGGGTCTTTGTTAGCCACACCCATTTTTCCTCTCATACTCTCTAGTATTCACAAATCTGTTCTTTATTGAATAATGTTGTTGTTTTTATATAGTTGTACAGTCTGGTTTTTTCCCACCTAGCCCCACTCTCTGCAGACTGAGTCGTGGATTTTTATGCCATCTCTCCTCTGTGCTCTAAAGCAGTGCATAAGCCAAAGAGAATCCCAGACTCATACTTACGGGTGTTTTGTTGTTGTTGCTTTGTTTTGTTTTGTTTTGTTTTGTTTTGTTTTCTGGACAAGGTCTCTCTATGCAGCCCTGGCTGGCATGGCATTTGTGTGAATATCATTCTGGACTTAACTCATACCTCCTTCTGCTTTCTAAGTGCTGGGATTAAAGGCACGCACCAGCACACCCAACTCTATTGTTTTTTTCTTTTTCTTTTCAGATAGGGTTTCCTGTAGCCCAGGCTGACCTCCAACTGTTAAGTAGCTGAAGATAACCTCGAGCTTCTGATCTTCCTGTCTCTACTTTGCCCATGCTGAGATCTTAGGTGTCCATCACTAGGCTTGGTTATTTGCAGTGCTTGGGATAGTGCTCAGGGCTCTGTGCATTCTAGGTAAGCACTGTGACAACTGAGCTGCGTCCCTACTTCATTTCTGTCTTTTCAAAACAAAACTTTAATTAAGAATTTTGATTACATTTTTATTTTCTCATTTGGTGGTGATGGTGGTGGTGGTGTGTTTGTGTGTGTGTGTGTGTGTGTGTGTGTGTGTGTGTGTCCTTGCACTTGTGCCACATCATGCCTGTGGATGCAGAGTATAACTTACAGGTTCTCCTCTTCCACCATGTGGGTCCTGAATATTGAACCCAGGTTGTCAGACTTGCAATCAGGCGCCATCTTACTGGCTACATTTTGTCTCCTCCTCACCCCCCCCCCCC
>NW_022196894.1:43581088-43641247 GCF_008632895.1 Mastomys coucha | reverse complement strand
CCCCCCATTCCCTACATTCCTACCTAATCTGCCCTGTCTCTCCTCTTTTCTGGGACTCTTCATTTTACATAAAATATGCAGAAGTTAAGAAGAGTAGGGAAGAGTGTGCCTCCTTCATGTTCCCAAGAGCTCAATATTGAGATTAGCTTTCTGAAGTTCAGAACAGCTCCACACTTGGCTCAGATAAAGCCCATTAGACTTTGGGGGAAGATCTTTTTGTGTGGAATGGTATGTCCTATTGAAATAATTTTGTTCTGGATAAGTTGATGTTTCTCATTCAAGATTGCTAAAACCATATCCTTGCTCTGGGATTGTCAGTTGGATTTTGAGGAAAGACCGAATCTGTAGAGAACACCCAGTTGGCTTAAACATACCATGTTTCTTTTATATTTATTGCTCTTTTTGATTATTGAATATAGCAGATGATGCAGATAGGGTCTAAGCCATGCCAGGCAGGCTATGGTTTCACAAACTGTGCTTGAAGAAAGGAAACTGCTGTCATATTCCTAGCATACCCCAATGAAGATGCATTTCCTGCATAAGAAGCATAAGACTTTGTAAGGTGTGTTTACATTTTAACATAGAGAATTTTCCATGTTCTATGGATCATAACTAACCACATTACAATGACATTCTTGGCAATAGCCTGCTCTCACATGTAGTTTCCCTATATTTTTCTCTATCGCCTTCATGTACTAAGAACTACTATATTTTTAGAAGAGGGTGAATAAGGGATTTTTTAGTTATTTTTGATTTATGTGTGTAAATGTGGTGCCTACATGTATGTAGGTGTACCACATGCATGCATGGTACCTATAGAGGCCAGAAAAAGAGGGCACTGGATCTCTTGAATCTAGAGTTACAGACGGTTGTGGTCCATTATGTAGGTGATAAGAACCCAGCCCAATTCCTCTAATAAGAGCTGTCTGTGACTGCTGTGTCATCTCTCCAGTAGAATGGAAAGATTTAATGATCTTGGTGCCATCCACAAACTGATTTTCACTAAATAGAATCAAATAGTATGCAAAATTCTAAAGTAATTATTTCATCTGGTGTTTTGTAGATTATAATCTTTCAGAAGAAACAAAATGATCCAGCGTTTGGTCAAGCCAAAGTGATAATTAGGCAGAGAATGGTCATGCTGGCACTCTGGTAGTGTAGTTTAGCCAGCACTTATTGTCTGTAACAGGGTTCATGTCCCTGGTTGGGGTTCCTCCGACACACTGTTCATATAAGAGTAAAGCCATGTGGCAGGTTTTCGTAGATTCCATAGAACATGTTTTCCTCTCAGACACACAGTCCCTCTCCCTTAGCATCTGCTCCCCATCCCAATGCTATGCAGTCACTCAAAGCATTTGCGAATAATATATGTTAATGTCAAGGGTCCTTCATCTTTGACTTTATTTTTTTTAAGAGAAACAGTTTAATCCCGGCCTGGTGACATGATGCTGAAAGAGCTTCAGATCTGAGTACTAGCAAAGGCAGGAAGTGACAAACTGCTCAGACATTTGGGTGATAATCTTACTCAGCTGACCTCTGTTCTAAGGCAGAGCCAAGGGCAACGTGAGTGAGTAGCAACCGGGGTTTTATGTCAAGGATGAAGTGTATATTAGAAAATGGATTTTGTCAAGACTAATTCTTTCTAGAACCCATTCTGTTGGATTTAATGTGCCAGGGGGAACATATGATGGTCTGCATTGCCAGAAATAGAGGAGCAAATAATGGTGAGATGGTCTAGAGATTTCCCCCAGGTTACTGTGAGTTGGGAAGAAAAGTCTAATCTCAGCCCAGCACTATCCAGGTCACACTCTACTTACCCTGCTTTATACACTAAACTGAAACACAAGGCACTTGCCCAGCTGGAAGCTGCAAATGTCCATTCAGAACCCAGAATTCAAACTCTGGGGGTCTGGCCCTGAGGTGTGTGCTTAGTTACAGTGGCACAGTGATAGAATGAGACCAGGGAAGATGTTTAGGAAGAATATTTAAGATGTTCTCTGTACTGGCTGGTTTTGTGTGTCAACTTGACACAGGCTGGAGTTATCACAGAGAAAGGAGCTTCAGTTGGGGAAGTGCCTCCATGAGATCCAGCTGTGGGGCATTTTCTCAATTAGTGATCAAGGGGGTAGGGCCCCTTGTGGGTGGTGCCATCCCTGGGCTGGAGGTCTTGGGCTCTATAAGAGAGCAGGCTGAGCAAGCCAGGAGAGCAAGCCAGTAAGAAACATCCCTCCATGGCCTCTGCATCAGCTCCTGCTTCCTTCCTGACCTGCTTGAGTTCCAGTCCTGACTTCCTTGGTGATATACACCAATATGGAAGTAAGCCAAATAAACCCTTTCCTCCCCAACTTGCTTCTTGGTCGTGGTGTTTGTGCAGGAATAGAAACCCTGACTAATACACTCTCCATCTCCTTAGGCTGTGTGTTGGGGTTTTTCCTCAGTGTAGTTAGTATCGTAAAGCAATATTGAAAGTCATAGTTAAGCGTCTTAGTTAATTCTTTATGTCTTAGTCCCATGGTTATTATTATTACAGAGGAGGATGGTAAGTGCATTCATATAGAATCTTCACAGAAATTCACTTATAACAGGAGTTTGATGGTTAGTTAGTATTTACCATATTGTTAGTTACCTTCTAACAACCTGCAGTTGCTTCCCCAGCATTCATAGCCATTTAAAGCTATTGAACTTTCATTTTGTAGATGTGCTCCATTCCTTCTCAATCCCACTGATGAGTATCATTAAAGCTCAACACCACTGATGTGCCCCATTACAGCTCAGTGCCACAGATGAGCCCCATTCTAGATCAACCCCACGGATGAGCCCCATTCCAGATCAACTCCACTGAAGAGCCCCATTCCAGATCAACTCCACTGATGAGCCCCATTACTGTTCAACACTTTGGATGGGCACTGAGTCAATACCATTTAAGTCAAGAGTGGCAGAGTGAAGTACTTCCTTAACTGTGGATTTGAATATAGGCTTCTCAGACAGTCTATAATAGTCTTAGTAAACTGTTAAATGTCACATGAAGTTAATTTGTCAAACCAATCCGTAGGAACTAGTTATGGCTTCTTAATGAGATGATTTTTTCCCAAACTGATGGGAACAGTAGGAAGGTGAGTCAGGGTAAATAGGACCAGATGAAAACAAGGGTAAATAGTTACAAGATGAAAGGGTGCCTTTTCTATATAGCACATCATTTCTGATGCCACCTGCAGGTCCAGGAGTTCCCCAAACCAGCATCAGATTCAAAAATTCACTAGACATTCTTGCAGAACTCTCTGCAGGCTCTACTAATGGCCAGAGTTTTAGACAGTGGAGAAAACAAATCAATAGATATCGGCCAGAGAAAAAAGGCACACAGGGCAGGGTCTGGAGGGCAACAGAAGTGGGACTTGCATCACTCTCTCCCAGAGGACTCAGGACACACGATTCTACCAGCCTTGGGGAGTGGAATGTAGCAAGACACATACAGCACTTTGTAGACTGTTGCCTACAAAGTGTTTATTGAGCCTTGGTCATGTAGGCCTGTCTCATGGTCAACTGATTGACCACGCAATTTTAGTTTTCTGGTTGAATGATAGACCTTGACCCAAGGCTTCCATAGCAAATCTCAGAGTTAATCTTTCTGCAGTATGCACCCTCCATCCTAGATTTATCAGGTACTAGCAATCCTACCCTAAATGAAGGCCCCCTCTTTGGACAAAGCCACATGTTTATTCAGTAAGTAACTGAGAAGTCTTTACTAGGATCATTGTGTGTCTTCTATCCAAGTTTTGGGCCATTTTTCTGTTAAAATGAAGCACAAGTTATCAGTCACAATGGATTTCTATAGGGGGAAAAAAGGAATAAAATCTATTTAAGAGGTTTAAAATAGCATAGATCTATTTCTTTTAAATATTTCATGGCCAGTGTAGGTTGATGAAGACTTCTGCTCCATACTTCCTTTCTGGGAACCAAGACAGACGGAGCCAGTACTAGCTGGGCTCAGTCTGTCATAGCTAAGGAAGACATGTAATATTTCATACCAGTCTGTTGTACAGGTATGTTCTCCATTGCTTCTTGCATTTCACCAGCCAGCACAAATCTGGAGACCATGTAATCTGGGGATGGAGAATAGAAAAACCATTTTGTCCTATGCCCAGGAAGAAAAAATATTAACATCCTGGTTCCAAACCTCAAGGGATTTAAATGTGGGAAGAACTATACACACATAAAAGGCTACTATGTACTTAAATGCCAGAATTACAGGTATACATCACCACAACCAAGCCAGGCTTACTTAATTGAGACATTAGCATGTGCTCCTGGCATCCTGGAAATTCTGCATGTATGCTCTGACCTCTGCCTCTTCACATTCGGCTCCTTGCTTTTAGATCTCTATATGCTCTGCCGCTGAGCTACAGCTACAGCCTTAACCCACAGGGGGGTCTGCAAGCTTTTGTTAATTGCTCTTTCTGTAATGGATTACTTTTTTGTACCTCTGGATAAATATGAGTGAAGAGGGGCTCTTTTTTTCTTACCTACATATTCTATACACACCACTAGGAAAAAAGTAACCTAATCGATTTTTGCCAAACTCAAGATTACGGGGACAGTGGAAAAATAGAGCCACACCTGTGAAAAGAGGCATTTTTGACAAAAGAAAAGTACACCTCTTGACCAACTCATATGTAAGTGTGCCAGGCTGATACTTTTATTGTGTGAAAGAATTGACTCAGCATATTATAACAAGTCATCCAGCAAGCCTTTCATTTCTGTTTATGCATTGGTAGCTGGTTTTCTGCATAATTTATTTATTCAGTATTTTCCAAGTCTTGTGGGCTAGACCAGCAGATGTTGGCTCCAGGGCAATGGGTGGTTTTTACTGTCCTATTTGGGGCCTGTAGTAGAGCATACATATAATAGAATAGAGCACATATAATAGAAATATTCTTCTGAAGTAAAAAGTTTAGGAATAAAAAAATCTATTACCAACCCTCACCACCTTCTTTAAATTTGTAATGTCTAAATTCAGAAAGCTGCCCAGCAATATTTTCATTACACTTTCTAAGCTATAATGACCCTTTCATACCATCCTTGGTATACATGAGATACAGAGATGGGGGAAGGGGAAATAAGAAAGGAGAGGAAAATCTTTTTACAATAGTTTTGCTTCCTGGATACTTAGCATTATATTAATTTTGGTTCCTGGAGTGACAGCCACCAGTCTTCTGAATGGGAGATGACTGATCTGGGAATCTGGGCTACCTCTGGCTTTGCCCATTACAATGCAAAGCTTCAAGGGAGTCTCTGGGGTAGGGGTTTGTGTCCTGACTTGAGGTCATACAGGAAAGGTGGAGGATCCCCATGTGATGACTCATGGGGAACCAGACACCAGAATGTAGGCAGCTGAAGCGAGCAGTATCTAGAGAGTTACTTCTGCTCCAGGTTTTCCTTAAAAGGTTTCCTGAAGTGCCTTCTGAAATGTTTTGCAGTCTCTCTTCTGACGCACTTCTCAGCCTCAGCTTATTTCTCTTTGGTGTAGCTTTTTAAGGGGCCAATGTGTCTCGGCACCGCCTGGATTTCTTTTAGACTTGTGGGCAGCAGTGCCACATGTGTGTCTGATTCAATCTGGACAGATTGCCTGTGAATGGGGTGATAAGAATAGAGAGACTCATACCAGTAGAAGAAACTTCCTGTGCACAAGCCTTTGAATACTGCATTTCACTGTCTGAAATAGCATCCATCTTAGGGCTGGGATCATTTATTCCCTCTGGAATTAAGTAACAGCCTAGACTGCAAAGGCAACTATTTTGGGAAGGAGATGTGAGAGGAAGGATTGTGTCTCTCAGGCTAGGCAGGAGTACCTTTCCTTCATTTGAAGAGTATGCCATTTGCTGGGATCCCACTAAATGCAAATTGGTAAATGCCAGATAATCCCAAGTGGCAAAGGCTACTGTGTGTAATCTGTGTGGTCCTGGTCAGTGAAGAGTGAGACTGAGTCTAGATGCTTCAGCTTCAACCCTAATCACAGAAGGGCAAATTTTCTTTGGAGATTTGGTTTCTCGTACTAAGGCTGTGGAGAAAGGATATGGAACCAACCCAAGCCCTTTTCTACTCCTTACCTACAGAGTGATTTTTGTGTATTCCCATATAGACTTTTCTTTATTGCTGGAGAAGTTTAAAATCAATCAATAGATGCTGTGTTTCCTACTCCCTCTCCATAAAGCTGAGGTGGGTAGGGCTTGGCAGCTGCTGGCAACTGCAGAGATAAATAAGGGGCAGGGCCCTTGGATGAAAGGAGTCAGGCTTGTGCAACTATGAGTGCCTGTCTGGAGAGAGGCCATGAGGACAGACCTACTGCTGGATCCCAGAAGCCCAAGCAATAACAGGGAGGTGGGACTTTACAGGGACCGGTTCAGTGGACTTTTTGAACAAGTTATTACTCTTTTAGAGGGAGGGGGATACTTCAAAGGGCACGCATATGTCAGATATACTTTAAATGAGTTCTCATTTTTTTTTTTGCCAGTTAGTGCATTGGATGGAAACTGGGTGACCACAGCACTATGTTACTTCTCTGTTAGCACCTCAACTAAGAGAGAATTAACTCTCTGAAACTGTCTTACAAATTAGCTGTACTGGAATGAAACTAAGCAGCTCAGTGTGTAGAATATGTTCCTGTTTTATTACTGATTGCCAGTTTGTGAAGTAGTTTTCAATGGGGGGCTTTTGAAGTCTCCTCCCAGTGTGATAGAATTTAATCACAGCCTATGGCCTTGGGTTTTGGTTTCCATTGTGGCTTTTGATTTATGTGAAGCTCCCCACCCCGCAGGCAAGACTGTCTAGGCTTATGAGAACCACTTGGAAAATTATTTCCCACTCTTCAGAACTATGTTATTAATTTGCTTAAAATTGTAAGTGACTATGCTTTTATATGGAGTCTGATGAGGAGGGTCAGTCAATGATTGCTATTACTTGAGACATTGATGGTCTGTGGTCTTTGTTTTTTAAGTAAGTAAATTATTATTTTATATTCTATCTACATGAATCAAATATTCAATGATTTTTAGATGGTGAGCTATATTGATGTCTTTCTATCTGGACTTCATGTGAGATGTCCTTTATTTTATTGCAACGATTATATATTTTAATTATACAGTTTATTTATTTGTATGTGTATATCTTCAAGAGTGCACACATGTGCTTACATGTCACAGTACACACGTGGAGATCAGAGGACAATTTTCAGGAGCCAGCTCTCTTCTTTTATTATATAGGCCCTAGGGATTGAACTCAGGTCCCCAGGCGTGTTAGGATGTACAGTTCCTGGTTGAGCCATTTCTCTGGCACCATTCATACATTTAAAAGACATTCTCAAATGAAGAACTAAAGAAAACGTTTGTGTGGTAACCAGATATTTTAAAAGTTTTGAAATTTTTGATGTAAGGGGGAAAAAATGAAGACCTAGATAAGCCCTGTGCACTGAGAGAAACTTTAAATGTCATTTTTCCTCTTCGAGTTTTTAACAAGAAAAGAACATTTGTCTGTGATGTTAAAGTATTCATTTTAAGTATAGTATTACAAGTCCGTAATGTTGAAAGAGATAGTTATTGTCTGATAGGAAATGGAGGTTTGTTTGCTGTTGTTGTTGTTGTTTGTGTGTGCTTTTAACTTCAAAGTTTTGGAGACTTTGATGAATCAGGAAGATACTTATTGGACTATGATATAGGATATAGTCCGCTCAGGTTTATATAGGTGAAGGTCATATAGCTAGCACAGGGTTTAGGGGAGAGACTAGGAATTGTAAACAGTCCCAGTTCCATCTATGTCCTCAAATGTATCTATCTATAGGTGTGGAAGCCAGGTGTGCATGTGGCTGTCTGTAGTCCCAGCCCTAAAGATACGGAGGGGAGACGATTGTGAGATAAGGATATAGAGTGAGAGATCCTATATTGAGAGGGAGGTAGGGAGGGAGAGAGGGAATAGGAGGGAGGGAGGGAGGAAGGGAGGAAGGAAGGGAGAGAAGGAGAGAAGGAGAGAGAGAGAGAGAGAGAGAGAGAGAGAGAGAGAGAGAGGGAGATCTGAGAGGTCGGAGCAGGGGGGGAGGAGAGAAGGACGGACGGAGGAAGACCTCAGGAGGATTTGTTTCCACTCTGTCACCCTAGCTGACCTTGCCTACTTCCTCGCTGTAGGAGCGGCAGCGGCTGGAGACCATCCTCAGTCTCTGTGCTGAGTACACGAAGCCAGAAGGTCGCCGCCTGTCCGCTGGCACCACGGTGGCTGATGTGCAGAAAATCAACAAGGAGCTTGAGAAGCTGCAGCTGTCGGATGAGGAGTCTGTGTTTGAGGAGGCTCTGGTGTGCCCGGACGCCAGGTACAGGTGCCACCGGAAGGGCTCTCTCCAGGATGTAGACGTTGCTGGCTTCGGGAGCCTGGGTCACAGTGCCAGCTTCCTGGCCCCCAGGGGCAGCAGGAACGATGAACTGCTTGGTGACCTCACTAGGACGCCCCCATCATCCTCAGCTGCGTTTCTGAAAGCAACCAATGAGTCCTCCTACCTCAGTATCCTACCAAAGGTAATGTTGGGTGCAGAGATCACAAATGGGGCCTAGGGTCATTGCACATGCTTCCACCAGGAAATGAGAGGCTTATCGCCAGTATTTTCTTTCTTGTCATTGGAGTGCAGCTTCCATGGAAGATGGATGGCAAATTAGGGAGATCCCTGTAAATCATTGGTTCTCAACCTGCAGGTCGTGATTCCTCCGGATCAAACGACCCTCACACAGGGGTGGCCTAAGACCCTCAGGAAACACAGATATTTTATATCACGATTCATAACACTAGCAAAATTATAGTTATGAAATAGCAACAAAAATATTTTTATGGTTAGGGGTCACCACAACATGAGGAACTGCATTAAAGGGTTCCAGCAGTAGGAAGGTTGACAACCACTGCTTTAAAGTGGTATTTGCACTGTGAAGATGTAGCCACCCTGGGATAAAAAAGATGTCTCTCTTCTCCTTGCCCCTCCCAGCTTTACACTTAAGAAGTGAGGTAAAGCTATGCATTTTGCCTCCCTGATGCAGTGCCTGTGCATAGATTCGTACACACACCCTCTATTTTTCATGCCCCCCCCCACCATTAAAGGGGCATTTATATATACTGCACTATCCTGTTTCGTTTTTCAAAATCGTAATGGAAAATTGTTATTCATTGGATTTTTAAAATGTTATTAAGCATGTGTTAAGTTGGGTGAATTTCATTATAGGACGCCCATACCTGCCTGTGATATAATTGGATTATATTCATCTCCTCTGTTACCCCGTCTTAGTCCTTGATTCCTTTCCATTTTCTCACTCCCATTTTACTAGTTCCCCATCCTAGTGTAGGCTGCTCCCACTTCATATATAAGTGAAACCATGTGACACTGAGTTATTTCACTTAACATGGGAATCTGCAGTTTCATACTGATTTTTCCTGGTCAGAAGTTCTTATGTATTACTGAGCATCTTCTGGTTTTATTTTGTTTTGTTTTTTATTTATTCCTTAATTTTTTTTTTTTACAGTCCAGACTTTATTCCCCTCTTGGTCCACCCTCCGACTGTTCCACATCCCACACCTCCTCCCCATCCCCAGTCTCCAAGAGGATGCCCCAACCCCTACCTCACCAGACCTCCTACTCCCTGGAGCCCCAAGTCTCTCGAGGGTTAGGTACATATTCTCTGACTCAGTCCAGACCAGGCAGTCCTCTTCTGTATATGTGTTTGGGGCCTCATATCAGCTGGTGTATACTGCCTGGTTGGTGGCTCAGTGTCTGAGAGATCTTGGGGGTCCAGGTTAATTGAGATTGCTGGTCTTCCTATAGGGTCACCCTCTTCCTCAGCCTCTTCTAGATTTCCCCTAATTCAACCACAGGAGTCACCAGCTTCTGTCTGTTGGTTGGGTATAAATATCTGCGTTTGACTCTTTCAGCTGCTTGTTGGGTCTTTTGGAGGGCAGCCATGTTTGTAAGCACACCATAGCATCAGTAATAGTGTCAGGACTTGGGGCCTCCCCTTGAGCTGGATCCCACTTTGGGCCTGTCTCTGGATCTCCTTTCCTCAGGCTCTTCTCTTTTTTTTGTTACTGCAGTTCTTTCAGAGAACAATTCTGGGTCAGAGTTTTTGACTGTGGGATGGCAACCTCATCCCTCCACTTGATAGCCCTGTCTTTCTACTGGAGTAGAGTTCCCTCTCCCCACTGTAGAGCATTTCATCTAAGGTGCCTCCCTTTGAGTCTCACCTCCGAAATCTCTGGTACATTCTAAAGGGTCCTCCACCTCCTACCTCCCAAGGTTGCCTGTTTCAATTCTTTCTGCTGACCCTCAAGGCTTCAGTCCTGTTTCTCCCACCCAGTACCTGATCATGTTCCTCTCTTCTCTTCCCTGTCCCCTCTCCCACCCAGAACCCTCCCTGCCCCCTGATTGCTTTCTTTTCCCTCCTAAGTGGGATTGAGGCGTCCTTACTTAAGGCCTTCAGCTTGTTAGCCTTCTTGAGTTCTGTGGATTTTTTCCTGGGAATTTGTACTTTTTGACTAATATCCACTTATTAATGAATACATACCATGCATATTTTTTGGGTATGAGTTACTTCACTCAGGATGATATTTTCTAGTTCCACTCATTTACCTGCAAAATTTATGATATCCTCATTCATAATAGCTTAGTAGTATTCCATTATATCAATGAACCACATTTTCTGTATTCATTCTTCTGTTGTGAGACAACTGAGTTGTTTCCAGCTTCTGGCTATCACAAATAAGGCTGCTATGAACATAGTGGAACATGTGCCCTATGGTATGGTGGGGGATCTTTTGGGTATTTGCCCAAGAGTGGTATAGCTGGTGAGCACTTCCTGTTATATGTCAGGACTGTGGTGAATTAAGTATGTCTTGCATGTCAGTCACTTCTTCCTTCTCACGACATATTACTCTTGGACAAATTCTCAGAGGAGAGAAATTCTCAATAGCACATCTGGGTTTCCTGCTGTAAAGTTGAAACAACAATGAGGATGGGAAGGTAGAGGGACGATGAAGGAATAAAAAGTTATTGGGTTGGGGCTGAAGAGATGGCTCAGTGTTTAAGAATACTAGCTGCTCCTCCAGAGGACCTGGGTACATTCCTAGCACCCATGGCAGCAAACTGTGGCCCATCACTCCAGTTACAGGGAATCAGATGCTGCCTTCTGGCCTCCATAGATACTATCTTCATATGGTACAAGGTGCAAAGACATAGATGCAGGCAAAACATTTATACATATTATATATACTATATATTTATATATCATACATATAAATTTATACTACATATAAATATACATAGCATATGTAGATATATACTTATTATATTTATATATTATATAATGTATGCCGTATATTACTTATATATAACATATATAGCATATATGTTAATATATATAAGTTGTTGAATACTCAGGCAAAGTATATGATCCCCTCAGAAACTTTGGACAATTATCAGCCACTTCCTTATAGATTTGTGACTATCTACCATTTTTGTTTACTATTTCTTCTCCTTTATAGAGAGTAGCTTTGATTTTTGTTGTTGTTGTTGTTGTTAATATCATTGTGCTGTGTACTCTCTTGAAAGGCTGTCTTCTGTGAGAAGGCTTTGACAGCAAAGCTTATCTAAACAAGCAGATCCTGGCAGACATTTTAATTTACCCAAATAAGGTCTTGTGGAATTGGAAGCCCTGGGACTTAGTGCAAGGTCCATTGTCCCAGACTGTATTAGTAGATGCAGGAAACATCAAACTCATCTCTGATTGCCACCAAGCATGTTAGGGTGCAAATGAGCGGGTGAAAACCCAAGGGGTGGGTTTTCACTGACTTTTCAAATACAGACTCATGTTAACTCAAGAACAGAAACAGAAGACTTAGACAAACTTCCTGGCCCACTATTTGGGTGTTCTCATCCTAACAGTGCTCCCGGATCACTCGCTTAACAAAGCACAGTGTTTGCTATTAGTTAAAATGGTGAGTGGAAAAGTGGAGAAGAGAGGAACATAGAAAACACTGGAAACGTATCTTGAAAAGGATTTGTACACCATTTAGGAAACCTGAAATTTATTAACCTTTACCTAACATTGAAAAATGAACAATTCCTTGGAAATATGCTCCTCTGAATGTCCTTTGTGGGGCTGTCTACTACCACCCGAGGCAACAGACTCACAAGCAGTTCCATCTACATTGAAAAGCTATGTACCCAAGCACTTTGCAGGAAGTCTACAAAATGTGTGTGTGTGTGTGTGTGTGTGTGTGTGTGTGTGTGTGTGTGTGTGGTCTTATCTCTACCCTCTTTTCTTTTTCTCTCTGTGGAGCAGCTTACCACAAAGATGCTACATTTACAGATGCACATTCATGTGCAGTATGGCTACAGAAAGAATGCATTTCTATATATTACTATAAAATTAGATATAAAAATACTATAAAGTACACCATTGAAGTAAAGGATATTGTGTTTAAAGTTTCTCTTTTTTTGTCACCATGTAATTAATTAATGCTATCCATCCACTGCTATGAGGTTGCTTCTCCACAGATTTTGTTTATTCTGTTAATTTATGGGATTACAATAAGAATTTCCTTCCGTTGTGTCATGATACATCTAGTTTGATGGGTAGAGAGATGCCTCAGTGGTTCGTACTTGCTGCTCCTGCAGAGGATATGGATTCAATTCCAAGTACCCACTCAGAAGACCCACAACTGCTTTAACTCCAGTTCCAGGGGATCTGACACACTCATCTTACACCCTTGGACACTGAGATACATGCAGGCAAAACATAAAAATAAATAAATCTTAAAAAACCCACAATACAACATTTGGTTTTAAAATTCTTCTTGCAAATATGCTAACAACTTCCAAAACCCCTTGTGTATACTTACTGAAACAAGTAGCCTCATGTCTGTTAAATATGCCCATTGTGATAACATTTCTAAAAACCTTGCATCATGTAAATACTTAGCGCTTCCTTCTGCTGTGGGAGTGATCCTTGTCCACAGAGTGTACAGTTTGCCCACTGTTCATTTGTTTTGTCTTCTCTTAATGCTTTCTCCCACTGGTGACAGATATATTTAAACCATGTTGGAAGTAGAAACCTAGTATGCAACGCTGACCCAACAGGATGCGGGCTTTCAGAGGCTTTCCTGATGTGATCACTGCACAGTGACTTTGAGTGCCACTCAGTGAGACACTCCTCCTGTCCTAAAGCACTGAGACAATGAACTTTACTCTTTGTGATAGAAGGGTCAACAGTTGTTTTATTAGCTGGTAAGAGAGTGGATTTAAGATGACCATAATTCAAACCCAAGTGTCAGAACCTGAAAGGTCTATGTGCCTTTGTTCTACCCTACTTTATTTTAGATTGGTTTAGTTTAGTTTTTGAAATAGGATGGTCCTATGTAGCCCAGGCTGGCCTTAAACTCATAGAGATATGCTTGCCTCTACTTCCCAAATGCTGGGTCAAAGGTGTAAGCTACCACACTGGGTCAAGATTGTAAATTTGTAGTCATTCTGCCTCCTTTTGGAACTACAAAATCGGGAAAAGAAATGACAAATATGAAGGAATAATAGAATATGACGGGGTAGACATTTTCTTAAAGTTATATGAGGACCAGAAAACCAATTAAAGGAACCTAGGAGGTGAGCTTAGGTTCGGCGACTATTTGGTTAATCTAATTACTGTGGATTTTGTTTGTTTGCTTGGTTGGTTGCTTTGGTTTGGTTTTTTGAGACTTTGTCTGCCTGTGTAGTCCTTGCTAGCCTCAACCTTGCTGGGTAGATCAGGTTAACCATGAAGTATCAGCAATATGTTTGACTCTGTTCCCCACATCCTGGAATTAAAAGCATTTACCATCATGTCCCAAGAATGTTCTTTTGAACTATTAAAGAAGAATCCACAAGAATTTAACCAAGGTATTGTCTTCATATTTAAGTTGTAGAATATCTGATCACTGATTTACTCATTCAAAAATTACTTTACTCCAGGAGATATAAAAATTAAATAACATTATGAAAAAGTCCTGGCATCTCTTTTTATATAGAAAAATTTTATCTCCTGGTGACAAGATAGGTAATCCAAACTCCAGGGGAGAAGAGGCGTTTTTAATATAATCTGTTTTCTTTTTAAGCAGTGGGAATATTGGGCTTTGTATGTCATCCATTACATCTGTGTTGGATCCACTGTCACAGCTCGATGTTCTCATCACTTTCCATGAAACTTGGTTTTTTCATGAAATAAATGGTGATCAGTGTCCTATTTTCAGTCCTGTTAATGTATTTGCCATAAATGAAGAAGGCCTATAAGACAAGGTTAATACAGAATGAATTAATACAACACACAAGATATCTACTAGCAGCATTAAGTGTGGCCTTTCACGTTGTATGGCATGGTCATGACAGACTAATGCACTCTTGCTTTAAACAACAAAATTGGTATCCACCTCATATTAGAAGCAAATAAGTAAGTGTACATACTCATTCAGAAGAATTTCTGACAGCAAGACCTAGCAGTGTGGCTAGACATTTTAAAAGGCTTCTTTCTATAGGTGGAGCTTATGTGGAAGCTTGTGACATACTGAGAGGAAGATGTCAATGGTCCTGCCTTGTTTCTCGTTCCCTGGTGTGTGTGTGTGTGTGTGTGTGTGTGTGTGTGTGTGTGTGTGTCTGTGTCTGTGTCTGTGTCTGTGTCTGTGTCTGTGTCTGTGTGTGTGTTGAACTTTGTAACACTACAGAAGCCACCTCATCTCTACATTCTGCCACTTCCTAGTCTGGATAGCCTCTTAGTTCTTTGAGCTGTAGCAACAATGCAAATTTGTGAATTGAGGTTGGTTTGTTGGCTCCTATCTAGGTATGTAATTGAATAGAACAATATAGTCTCATGGAAAAACATCCATTGTAGTTCAATGAAACTGTCCCAGGCATACTTTTAAAGTGCTTTTTAAACTGATTTATTTTGTTCTGTTACAAAAAAAAAAAAAAAAAAAAAAAAGTCTCGTATAGCTCATGTTGGCCCTCCCAGGCATGTTTCTTGTACCCATGTGGAGGAAGAGACTAAGCTTTGAAGCTGCTTTTTATAAGTCTAATGGGAAAATTCTAAAACTGTAATGAGAATAACCTGTTTCTGTTTTGCTTGAACACAGACCCCAGAGGATATGAGTGAGGAACAGAGGACTCAAGAGTTGGCTGCAATGGAAGATGCCCGGATGGTGATTCTGAACAACCTTGAGGAACTTGAGCAGAAAATCAAAGATATAAATGACCAAATGGATGAATCTTCCAGAGAGGTAGAAGCTGGAAACTCAACATCTATTGTTTTCCTTTTCTCTTTTTTTTCCCATCAGCTTAAAGATATTTCTGTTCATGGTGGCACAGGCCTGAGAGGTGAATACATAGAGGTCAACATGAACAAACATTTATTCAGTGGAAATCATTTGTAGAGTGGCCTGTCTTCCATTCTGTGCACGCATATGTTTGTGTGTGTGTGTGTGTGTGTGTGTGTGTGTGTGTGTGTATTCTGATAACATAAATATATTATAGCCAGCTTTAACATATTTTATATCTAGAAAAAACTTTTTTTTGGTTACTACAATATGAACTTTCTGATTGTAACTTAATCTGAATTTATAAACTTTTCCAGTTCAAATCCAACTTACATTTTCTGAGCATTCTTACAATGAGTTGGTATCAGATGCATTCTATAAGGAGGCGCACATGTGAATTAAACACAAGGCCAACTTTCTATAGCTTTGTGTTTCTATAGCTTTGTGGAACAGCTTTGTAGACTTGTTCATCTAACAGAAGTAAAAGGCAGCCTCAGTTTTAATGCTGCCCCCGTGGAGTGGTCGAAGACACAGAATTCTGCCTGGGTAGGGGTGAGGTCTACATGTCAGCACTCACAGATGGTGTCAATGGTCCTGAGAGCACAGTGAGGGGATTCCTCACCTGTTGTCTCCTGTACCCCCTGAAATCCCCTAGGAATGTGGGCCTCTCTAATAGGGCTGAGATGACATTTGCTCCTCAGACTCTGGGGACAAACAAGAGCTGGTTGTACCCAAGGTAGTTCATTCTTGAGCTAGAGCCTAAGCAAACAGGCAAAATATCCCTAAAGAGAAGTTACAGTAGAAAAGTTTTAACTGGCCGGCTAACTAGCTTTTTATTTAGGCTGACACTCCTAAGTCTCATTCTGGCTCCCTGAAGCTCTACAATCTGGCTGGTCGGTAACAATTGCTGAGAGTCGGTTAAACCTGCTCCTCTGTGGAGAGTGGTTCCTGAAGGTGAGATGCTTCTGACCTATCTTTTATGGCCTTAGTTGGATATGGAATGCGCTCTTTTGGATGGAGAACAGAAATCCGAGACGGCCGAGCTCATGAAGGAAAAGGAGATTCTAGATCACCTAAACCGGAAAATCACAGAACTAGAAAAGAACATCGTAGGCGAGAAGACCAAGGTAAATAGACTACGATACAATGTACTTTTAATGGGAAATGCAGGGGTCCCAACTATTGGAATTTTAAGTGTTAAATGAAACCGCATTGATTTGGGCTGTTTGTATCAATGTTCCTGATTAAAGTGGTGCTAGAAAAAAGTCCTAAGGTCCTCTGTTGTCCCAAACAAACATAAAGACATGCCAGGAACCAGGAAGCAGATGCTGAGAAATCCAGGTATCTTATGGCAGTCTGGTCTTGCTTGATGAGTGAGTTCTTTTTACTCCCCCACTGGTATTTCTCCTTTTATGATTCTACTGAGTGTGTGTGTCTGTGTTTTGTTTTGTTTTTTTGTTTTGTTTTAATTTAGTATTTTATTATTTTTAGTGTACTGAGCATGTTTGTCACTGGTGCCTTGCAGGTTGCCTTGGGCACAGTCAAACAGAGGTGTCTCGTTTCTGTTGACTTTTCTGTTCATTAATAAGATGAATGGCTCCCATTCATCTCCCCCTTTTGGCCTTGCCATTGTCCCCAGTGCAAGTGCCCTGCTTTGTGAATAAAGGTGGTGTTGTTTCCAGAGGAGGTCCCCACACAGGGCCAAGTGATCTACAGGCCACAGGTGACACACTGATGAGGTCTTGCTTATGCTTTCCTGATTACAACTTGAATGTGAGCTGACAGCCACTAGGGAAAACACGGCACTCTGCTTCCACTACTTAGAATTAAAAAGGTTAGTTTGTTAGTGAGGAATTCCCCGCTCTTGGCAATAGTATATGTTCCATTATGATTTAGCAACAGCTGAACTAATCCTAAAATTAAAAATAAAATTCCAAATTGGGTTAGCAAGAAGCAAACAAGATGCAACACATTCTTTTCCCTCCTGCCTTATCCTCTATTAGGCAGGGACAAAGAAAAACGTTTCGGTTTGAGTA
This sequence comes from Mastomys coucha, assembly GCF_008632895.1. Taxonomy (NCBI): domain Eukaryota; kingdom Metazoa; phylum Chordata; class Mammalia; order Rodentia; family Muridae; genus Mastomys; species Mastomys coucha. Next base: position 43,623,860 of record NW_022196894.1, on the reverse strand, counting down.
CGTTCTACCGCTCATGTGTAGAAAGAATTTCTACTGCATGTGACTTCCTTGTAAGGCTCCTATTTGTTTGAGTCCCATAAAGAAGGGCAATGGATATCCTTGCCAAAGACTGAGCTCAGATTTACTTGGTCAGAAATCCAAGCTGATGTTCATATTCCAGTTCATTTTCTGATTTTCTGAATGTCAAAAGTAAACTGTCCAGCCTCCTCACATTATTGACCGTATATATGCACCTTTAAGACCAGCCTTTGGGATTACAAAGAACATATTTAGATAGTGGGGGTGTTTTGCTGTAGCTGAACAATGAAATCAATGGGTTAACTGAATGAGCCTGGTGTGGGGGCCTTGGGAGCAGGACATATGCTCAGCAGGTTAAAAAAATCCTTGCTGTGCAAACCCAACAGCCTGGAACCCAAGTGAAACCCAGATGTGGAGGCCTGTATCTGTAACCCCAGCTTTCCTCCAGCAAGATGGGAGGTGGAGACAGGAAGAACTCCCCAAGAAGCTCTTAGAGCAACTAGCCTGCAATACACAACACAGTGGCGAAGAGAGATCCTGCCTCAAACAAAGTGAAAGAAAAAGGCTAATAACACCAGATGTCCTCTGATCCTCACGTATGTGCAGTAGCCATGTAGATGCCTCTTCCCTTCCTGCCCCAAACACATATACACTGAAATACAGACGTCTTCTTCTTTTATTTATTTATTTATTTATTTATTTGGTTTTTGGTTTTTCGAGACAGGGTTTCTCTGTGTAGCACTGGCTGTCCTGGAACACACTCTGTAGACCAGGCTGGCCTCAAACTCAGAAATCCGCCTGCCTCTGCCTCCCAGGTGCTGGGATGAAAGGCGTGCGCCACCACCGCCCGGCTACAGAAGTCTCCTTTTTCAGACACTTTGTATTGAGATAGCCAGAAACTTTTGTTGGTGGTAGCAGATATCTTTATTTATTTATTTATTTATTTTGGTATACTTCGTATTTTACTATTTAAAAATACTAATTAAATTAAATTATACTGTAGTTCTCGTACTGCAGTTTGTGCCATGGGACCTAAGAATAGGGCATTATGTTCTCTGTGAACAGCAGGCTGCCCCCATCCATGTAGCTGTCTTCGCATAGACACATCTTGCGTCCTACTCAGTCATTAGCATCAGATTCACAAAAAGTAAAGCAAGTTGAGCAAATGCTGGGTCTGACTTTCCAGAGAAAGCCGCACTGCGTTCAAGACCTCAGGTTGGAAATCCTGCAGCCTTGGCAGAAACAAGCCCAGAAGCCACCTTCATCCCTCCTGATAGGCTATTGAAGAAGCAGAGAGTAGGGAGTGGGCCAGATCCGCAGCTGTTAGGGGATTAGTGGGGCCGTGGCAGGTGGAGTTATTGTCTCTCATCACATGGTGTGGAAAATGTCAGAATCTGGCTTTGGGTAAGGGGCTCCAAGAGAGGATTGGGAGAGCAGGGGAGTTGGAAACAAAGACTGAGCCAGATGGTGTCACTATGTATTCTGGACAGCCAAACTGAGAGAGTGACTTACCACTGCTTGGCAGAATTATCCTATTTCATAAATAAGCTTGTGCTAGCATTTTCTGACACAGGAATTTCTGGCGTCTGTGTTCAAATTTCTGGCCCTCCCTGCCCCTCAGAGAGAAGCAATCAGTCTTCTTTACCTAAGGAAAGTTCTTTCCTCTCATCAAAGGCCCCCATTTGGACACCCTTCAAATGCCGTCCCATACCACCTTCTCAAGTCTTGAGAGTTTTTGCATAAACCTTGCCAGTTTACTGCATTTGTACTGTTAACCTGCTACCTTCATTAGCTTAGACTATCAGCGGTTAAAATAAACAGATCCCTTCCGTCTGCATCCTAAGTTTCTCAAACAATTTTGCCAGCAGACACTGTGTCTCCAACTGCTGATTCAACGCCCTTCCCATTCCAATTGGCTTAGTCTCCACCGCTCCATCAAACTTCTCTTTTTCGGACTCCTAAGGACTTCAGCAGTTCCCAGCCCACTCTGCTTTTTAGCCTTTTGTGGTGAGGCTCCTAAGTGGCATTTAATACATTGGAGAATCTTTCCCGTGACTTTTTTTTCTGCCTTCTCCAACTTTGCTCTCTGCTCCTCCTTTTCTGGTATTTCTTTCTCTTGCATTGTGTATGTGTTGGGGTGGGGTGGGGGGGAATGGGTTGTCTCTCTGTGTGCACATGTGTACAGGCTCATGTGGAGGCCAGAGATCAACCTCAGGTTGTTCTTCAGAGACCATCTGCCTTGCTTTTTAAAAATTATTCTCTATTCACACATTTTTTTTTGGCATGAAATCATACTTTAATTCTTTTCAAAGCCACACTTCTCCTTTTATAGTGCCTTGGGAGTCAATAGGTACTTTCCCTTCTTCATTGGCCTTCCAATGGTTGTTATTTTCTCTCTTTTTTTGATATTTTTTAATTGGATATTTTATGTATTTACATTTCAAATGTTATCCCCTTTCTTGGTTTCCCCTCCACAAACCCACTATCCCATTCCCCACACCCTCTTACTTCTATGAGGGTGCTTTCCCACTGGGGCATCGAGTCTTCACAGGACCAAGGGCCTCTCCTCCCATTGATGCCAGATGAGACCATCCTCTGCTACTTATGCAGCTGGAGCCAAGGGTCCCTCGATGTGTACTCTTTGGTTGGTGGTTTAGTCCCTGGGAGATCTGGGGGGGGGGTGGGTTGGTTGGTTTATATTATTGTTTTTCCTATGGGGTTACAAACCCCTTCAGCTCCTTCAGTCCTTTCCCTATCTCCTTCATTGGGGTCCCCATCAGAGAACAACTTAGAGGAGTTGATGCTTGCCTTCCATAGGGATCATAGGGATCAAAATCAAGTCACCAGGCCTGACAGCAAGTGTCCTTACCTACTGAACCCTCACCCTGGTTCCTACCTTGCTTTTTTTGAGATTGGGTCTCTCACTGGCCTGTAAGTCATCAATTCAGCTAAGTTGGCTGGCCAATGAGCTCCAGAGCTCACCTGTTCCTGCCTGCCCAATGTACCACCACACATGGATTTTTGAGATCCTTCTGTTTTACTGGCAAGCATTTTATTGACTGAGCTATTTCCTTGGCTGTCTTACTCTTACTCCTATCTCTCTGGTGTTTATCTATGATCTGAACTCAGTTCTTTTAGTATCCTGGTGTTTTTTTAAAAGCCATGGCTTCAAATGGCCTGGTATCCTGCTTACCCACATGCATACCTCTTGCCCATAACTCTTTTCTGAAGTCATGTAGCCTGTCTGACATCTCCCCACAGATATTTCATAGACATTTTAAGCTGAATATATCCATAATGGAACTATTGATTTCCTACTCCTTGTAGGCCACCTCTGCCTCTTCTCACCCCACCTTATCCTCCATTGTTCTGGATTGAAAAACGTTCAAGTCTACCCATCTGACTGCTCTAGCAGGAACCTGGATGCTGCTTTTAACACAGTTTTCCCCTATCACCTAATCTATGACACAGGGATTCTCTACATCTCCACTGACAACATTTTTTTTCTGAATTCAACAAAAACTTTTCCTGATACTTTTTGGCTTCTGCCTCCTCAGTCCACACTCTTCATGCCTTTGGTCAATTCACTTTACATCAGCCACCGTAATTCATTTTAAAAATAGAACCTAGGTCATAGAATTCTGTTAAACTTAACTCAAGTACGCTGGTATGGAATGAGGGGTACGTTATACACTTGAAAATGTTACTGTGAACCATCACCCTCCTCCCCACAACACACACCACTCTCCCCATGGCTTTCTCAGTGTTTGTTCTGAGATTCATCCTCTACCTCACGTCCTCCCAACATAGGCCATTCTCAGATGCCTCTTCCCCATCTCCCTTCCACACAGTCCACATCTTGTTCCTGTCTTCAAGGGCACAATTTTCTTATTAGTTTATCAGAAAAGCTTTCTCAAGTGTTTTCAAGTTGAGAGCATATCCCTCTATTGTTCTTTTAGACCCGTACTTTATTGTTTGAATCTTGAGGGGCTGTTAGATATTTGTTTCCCTCTCTGGCCAGTGAGATAGAGAGAGCACTGTTACCACCTTCTGTCCAGCCTGTAGTAGTTTCCAAAATACTACCCAGTGTGTTTTGGGAATGCTGTGCTTGGACTCCCCTGCCAACAGCCAGTTCGGGCTGGGCATGACCAAAAGAAACTGAGCCAAACACCTGCTAAAAAGCTGTGTGCAGCCAAGTGTCAGGACAGCTGGGATAGTCTGCTCAAGTGCACATGCCAGAGGCCTGGAATCACACTGCAGTTGAGCCAGAGTGTAAGACAGAAGGAGGAAATGGCCTTTGCCCTTTCGGATTAGGTTTCCCTCTCTACACACCTGTTACTTTGCTCAGATATAGAGAGGAGGATGGGAAAAGCCAAACCTGAAGAGATATCCCCAGTGGGCAAGTTCTGGTCCAGACGCTCCTAGCACATCCCGTAATTCTGGTCTACTTTCCATCTACTTGGGGGGAGGGGATTTATTTACTGTTTTTTCATTGTATGTGTGGGTTTTGCCTAGTCTGTGCACCATGTATGCAAGATCTCCAAGCAGTCCAGAAGAGGACATCAGATCCTCCTGGGATTGGAGTTGCAGATGGTTTGGAGCCACTATGTGGGTGCTGGGTATTGAACTCTGGTCCCCTGGAAGAGACACCAATGCTCTTAACTGCTAAGCCATCTCTTTAGCCACCTGCCCTGGTTTCTTGCAGGCAAGCAAGGCCTAGAAGCACAGGCAAAGTGTTTAATATCACAACGGAATTCAGATCTTGATATGGAAGTACTGACAGTGTTTCCTTGGTCTTTTGTTTTATTTACTTTACCTAACTTGAGGACTAGTATTTTATTTTACTTGTTTTAAATTGCACATATTATACATTGTAATTATATGATACCACATAAATTATCAACTATACATGTGCTTATACATATAAGATAAATACCTAGATAAGGTATTCTATTATATATTTACTGAGCATTTTTCTATTGGTTCTTGGTCTAGCCCTTCACTCCTTCTAAGGAACCATGGTCTGTTTATTGCCACATGGATTCTTGAGATAAAGGCCCCCTGACTGTTGCTATTCTGGGATAGTAACCATATCACAAATTCAGCCAAGATACATGTAGAAAAATGCTGAACTAATACAAGTTCCTGACTTCAATATGCACTCAGAGGAGAAGTTCACTTAGTGATACACTAAGAAGAAGACCATTCATTAATCAAGCAAAGAAAGGAGAGGGGAGTATTTACCTTGATGACACCGTGGGGAGGCTGCATGCGCCGCAGCCACCTTAGGCCCATAATCCCTGCTGGATTTGGAAAGGTTTGCATAAGGCTCTTACCTTCCCTCCATTCCCTCCCTACTTTAAAAGCAGAGCTTGATTTTGGGAGAAAGTGCACGCACGCACATCTGTTATATCTGCTTTTCTTCTGTCTTTGTCTATTTTTGACCACATTAAAAATAGCTTTTCAAACTCCTCTATTTTGAGGTTATCTGTGTTTCATCTGTATGTCTTAGCATGCAGGAAGTAAAACAGTCACTTGAACTGAAAAGAAAATGTGATATTGAAAGGAAAGGCCCCACTCCCTTACTTCTGGTAAAGATTTGCTTTTTTCCTTCCATTACCCAGATGGTAGTCATAAAACTCAGGCCATAATTTCCTTAGAAGGTGAATCTTTTTTTTTGTCTCTCTGTACCAATAACAGTGTGGCACTGTGGGCATCCTCGAATATACACACTGAGCTGTGCACTGAAACTGAAGCATAGGTCGCTGTCCCTACCATATACTCCTGAATGGAAGCTGAAATTCTTTGATGTCCTAGCTTTTCTACAATAAGCATATATTTCTGCAAGTGAGGTGGCTACATTTTATTCCTCATTATTATCTTACCAGAATACTACTTCCTCCCTTTCCTTCCTTCTTAGCTGGGGTTAAGGGCACCAGTCTGGCTCACCTTCCTCTCAGGCATTATAATTCCAGGGGTGAGCACATTTGCCAGGTCATGGTCAAGGTTAGGGTTAGGAGGAACTGGCCCTTTCCTGGGGCCTCTTTCTTATATTTCAAAGTCATCTCCCTGACCAAAGCAAGTGGAACTGGATCACGGGATTTAAGGATTAAACCAACTGGATTCCAGATGGGACTTATTTTTTGTTTATTCCTAGTGTTTCTTGATTGCAGCAGTCAGTCCTCTGTTCAGATTTACCTCACTTTTATACACAGAGTACCCGTTAACTGTGCAAATAAATGCCAGGTAAATAAATGCCAGAACCCCCATGGCTTCTGGACCACAAATCTAACCCTTGCTAAATCAGCTCCAAACTTGAGCCAGGGCTGTATGCATTAGCATGGCCTGAGTGTCTACTCTGTGCACTATATATGAGCTATATATGAGCTATATATGAGCTAGAGCATTTGAAAATTACGTAAGTGGGTCTTAATTCTTGATACCATTGTTTTTAAACTAGCAGAATTGGGAGTGCTAGCAAGTATAAGTTCAGGAAACTTGGTTATGCTTGAATTTCAGCTAAGAAGAGAACAAGTCTTTAAATCTATATAGCTCAGGCAAAAATGTGGATTGTGCTTATACAAAAATATGAGTTATTCATTTGAAGTCAAATGAAACTGGTTGTCCTTTGTTCTATTTGGCATCTTCTCAGGATGACCTGGAAGCACCTGGTTATTGAGAGTCGTAGGCTTACATATGGTAAAATGATCTTTGTCATTTACCTAACAATATTTTGGATATTGTATTAGCCAGGACTGTCTGGAGTCACAGAACTTACAGAATTTCTCTATATATTAATGGAATATATTGTAATGACTTAACAACCTGCAGTCCAACTAACTCAACAATGGGCACCTGTGAATAGGAAGTCCGAGAATCTAATAGTTGCTCCACAAGGCTAGTTGTTTCAGCTGTTCTTCTGTATAAACTGGAATCCTGAAGAAGTAAATTCCAACAGATATGCTGACAAGTAAGTGCAAGCAGGTGAAGAAGAGCGAATCTTCTTCCAATGTCCAATGTCCTTATGTAAGCCTCTAGCAGAAGGTGTGGGTCAGATTAAAGGTGCGTATCATTACCCCTAGATCTGGAACTAACTTTGTCCTGGGCTGACCTTGAACTCAGAGATCTGTTTGCCTCAGTCTCCTGGAATTCAAGGCATGTACTACCTTGCCAGAGCCTAAGCTTTTCATGGCTACTATGCCTCAAGATCTCCATGTTGAGATCCAAATCAGAAACCTGTGTGTTCCTGCTTCAAGATCTGGATCACAGGTGTGCCCTCCATTTCTGGATTGTAGTTCATTCCAGGTGTAAGTCAACTTGACAACCAAGAATAGCCATCACAGGTATACTATTAGACATTCACACAGAGTCAGCAAGTTACCTTTCAGTTTCTTCCTTTAAGAATACAACTGAGAAGAGAGAAAACTTACATAAGTCCTTTAACCAAAAGATCTAGAAAAGTAAGTACTTTTACAGGGATTGATCTTGAGTTATTTAAATGAATATTGGCTACTCTTGTATATGAATTGAAATTGTTTAGAGTAAACATAAAAACTCCTGGCCTTTGTATGATTTGAAAGCAGACATTGGCACCTGAGCTTGAACTCTCTCCTCCTCCCTGCATGTTATTGGGCTGTAGGGTCTGTCACAATTCATCCTTTGTTATGTTTCCTCAAAGCATTTCACTTGAATAATACATAATTTAAAAAAATCTACAGTTGGGAACTTACTTATATAGGCTTTTTATGCTGTGAAGTTAAGACAGAGTCAATGACTTTAGGAATTTTCTTTCTTTATGTGTGTGTCCCATGAGAGCATAGGTATACATGTGCCATGACACTCCTGTGGGGGTCAGAAGGCTGCCTTGGGTGTTTGTCCTTGTTTGAGGCAGTCTTTATTCACTGAGGAATACACCAGGCCAACTGGCTCTCCTGCTTCCCAGGCTGGCATCACAGATACATGCTGCCACATCAGGGTCACATGCCTGGACACTTAAACTCAAGGCCTCAAACTTGAGTCCTTTCCCCAGCCCTTGAGAACAATATTTGATTGGTTTTTGAATGCCTGTGTCGTGTCATTAAAAGATGAAATTGTAATTGCCACTGCCTCTTTTAGTCTCAGACGACTAAGCCCAGGTTCTTAACCTGACAACATGGACGAAAGCAGAAGGAGAGTTTTTAAAACGTTTCTTCATCTGTCTTCTATCTCTATAGTAGTGACCGAGACAAGGTTTGGAACTAGGATCAGTAAATCCTTGCTGTGTTATCCCATTGAGTAGACAGAGCAGCGAACCAACCCCTGGGCTGAAAGAATTTTTCAGTAAAAGGACAATGAGCAACCCTTCCTTTGTCAGTCTCCAGTGCTCTTTTAGTCTTTATTGAATGAATGAACAAATCACCTGCAAAAAATAAATAGAGCCAGCTGTCTGCATCCTTGGAGATCATATTCACAGATTCGGCTAATCAAGAGTCAGTGATATTTAAAACAACAACAAATGTCTGTCCTAAACACATGTAACAAATGCCATTATTTCCCTGCCCAGTTCCGTATAACAACTGTTCGAACATCATTTGCATTGTATTAAGTATAATAAGTAATCTAGAGGTGATTTAAGCCGTGCAGATAGATGGAGTGAGCTACATGCAAATGCTATGCCATTTTATATAACGTTTGAGCATGTGTGGACTTTGTTTACCTTGGTGGTCCCAGAAGCAATCTCTTGAAGTTACTGAGGGACAGTTGATCATGCCAACATTCGTACACTGATTTCTACTTATTTATCTATAACTAGCTTACCATTGATTTTATGAGTAGAGAACTTTCAGGAGATCTGTCTAAAATGTTCAAAACAGTCAGGACCTTGCAATAGGCATTGACCCAGCTGAATTTTGCCCATGCATCACCAGCAAACAAGGAAACCTAGAACAAAGAAATGTCCCTAAAGGAACAGTCAGCCTCTGAGGTCACATTATTCTGTTCTTGGATTTATGACCCTTCTTTTGTAAACTGGGCTTTTGCTGGAGAGTACTTTATCTTTATATAACTTTATTTTTAAACAGAGCAAAGTTTGTTACATTTTAAAGTCATTTAACTCTTAAAAATAGGTTTAAATCTTAAGAGAAACAAATCTTTTTGAAAACATTATATTCATTTCTATTTTGGTGTTTGGAAAAATGCCCCTATAGTCTTTAAAATAGGAGCCTTTACTTTCTTAAGCCCGGGAGAGGGAAGGACACTCCATTTTAATAATTTACATGTGAAAAAGCAAGAATCCTGGAACTCTGGAATGCTTTTTTTTCCTTCCTTGTGGAAGGTGATGCCTTCGCTCTTAGTAGTTTCCTGCTCTATCAATAGAACAGAGGAATATTAGTTTCTTTCTGGCTCTGAGTTGTCCCAGGGCTTCCAGGGAGTGATGTCAATCACCTCTGTGATCTGGCTGAGCCCACCTGCCGCTAATCCTCCAGTGCATCCTTCCCCTCTTGCTTCCTTTGCCCTGGCATTGGGCCCCAGCGAGCCTTTGCTCTGAGACCTAAGTCGTGGTCAAGAGCATTCCTGGTACACACTGTGAAGCCACAAAAGGGTCTAATGGTGCCTGCTTGCATAATTCTTTTAACCTCGCCCTTGTATGGAATTGTGAAACGCTTCCAGCATCTCAGACAGAAGGCACTGTGTAAACATGAGGTATTTTTTTTCAAGTTGTTTATTTGTGTTTATTATTAACAATTTAAAATGATGAATACATAGAGCAATGATTTGGTAATGTCTTCTAGTCTGAGACCGGTGTTGTAGGGCAGTGGCTTTCCATATTAATAACTTTCCATTGTAGGTCTTGCATAGTCGTTTTTATTTTTATAATTTTCTGTCTAGAACTAGAGATGCTGTTAAGTCTGATGACCCAGTATTTAGAACTAGAACTCTGTTTTGAATACACTTATTTTGCTATGTCTTTGATATATAGGAAATAACTTTTTTTTAGTCAGAAATTAGCAAGTGTGTGTATTGCTGTTTATATTAAGAGACTTATGTAGGTTCTAAATCGAGTAACTAAACCTAGCAGACTTGGTGCATTCTGCTCTCTGTGAACAGTTTCTCTGTTAACTGTGTGCTGGCTCTGTAGTTATGCAGTGGGTAAATGAACAGTGGAAGGTTAGGAGAATTGTACATTGTTAATGCTGTTGTAGAATTAATTATTCTAGATTGGTAAATGGGGCAGGCTTCTCAACTTTATGACTACTGGGTTCAATTATTTTGAGGAAAATAAAATACATTTGTAAAATACCTTTGAAATTTAAAATCACCTAAAAAGTGGAGACTTATCTCACCCTAGATGGGTGCTAATGTCATATAGTTTTAGATGTGAACAATAATATTTCTTTCAAGAAGCTAGGTATGTATTTATGTAGGAAATCATGGCTGTATAAAAATATGACAGAAAAGACAATTTTACAGGACCGTTTGAAATCTTCATCTTCTTGAAACTATCTTTTGTGACAGAAAAAGCATGCATCAGTCAATTAACTTACTGATGGGGTCAAATCTCAGTGGATTTGAAGTCATTTAACTTACTGATGGGGTCAAATCTCAGTGGATTTGTTTACACTGAAAGTTAAATGTGGAAGAATCTTGCCTAAACTCTCCTTCAAATAGTGTTAAATTCAAGAGGGCCGTGCCACCACTGCATGTAAAGTATTTACCACTTATATCAGAGTCACTTCCCTCTTTTTTCTGCTGGATTTGGGAGTCTCTCCTTAATTCACAAGGTTAGTCCCTTCCTCCTTCCTTCCTTCCTTCCTCCCTCCCTCCCTCCCTCCATTCCTCCCTCCTTCCCTCCTTCCTCCCCTCCCCTCCTCCTTTTCTTTCTTTCTTTCTTTCTTTCTTTCTTTCTTTCTTTCTTTCTTTCTTTCTTTCTTTCTTTCTTTCTTTCTTTCCTGCCCTATCTTTTCCAGGAAGAGATGTCATTGTAAAGAGGCTTGTGTCTGCAGGGTCAATGTCTAAGCATTGTTTCCAAACTACCTGATTCTACTCTGTTGAAGCTTGAATCAGCCTGGCAATCATTTCTTCTCTCCGTCTCTGTATCTGAGTTAGAGCTTATCTCTGGATTTTTTTCATTTCATCTCTGAGCTTTCCCTATTGTTAGAACCATTTCAGAGGGAGGAAAAGGTGGCCAGGAACAAGCCTAGAGCAACTCTGACTGGAGAGCAGAAATTTCTTGAAGCAATCTAGCAAATGCTCTAGCAGTTTGGGTCATGAGGGTACTTAAAGGTAAATCAACAGCTCCCCTGCTTTATCCAGTTTTCTGACAAAGGACTCTTGGCCCAGATAGCATATGATGTAGCCAGCATCTCTTCTGTTCCTTGCAGACCATGGACCAGCGCTGCTTATTCTTTGCATCCCCTCACCCTGACCCCCATTCTGTATGTGGTAGCAGGAAGGAGGGAAGAAATAATGGCAGGTGTCAGTACCTGGTGAAGGAGGCTGTCTGAAGAAGGCAGGATCTTCCATTCTGTTCTTACCTCTTTGCCCTAACCACTAACAAGCTCTGTTTGTTCATTCCTAGTGAATGCTTATGCCTGTTTGTTACCACCAGGGATGCTCGCTAGCACCTGCCTGGGGTGTGAAAGTTAATGCCCATCCTTCTCTTTTCTGATTTCTGAACTTCAGGAGAAGGTAAAGCTTGATGCTGAAAGGGAAAAGCTAGAGAGGCTTCAGGAGCTGTACTCCGAGCAGAAGACCCAGCTGGACAATTGTCCTGAGTCCATGAGGGAGCAGTTACAGCAACAACTCAAGAGGGTCAGTAGCAAACAGGAATGTACCGCTGGTTTGGTTTGTTTGTTTGTTTGTTTGTTTTTCTTTGCTATTAAGTTCTGCTTACCTGTTACTTACTACTTAACAGAGCATACATTTGCCCAAGATCTAGTTTTTAGATCCTTAAAAACATAAATATGCATGCTAACAATATATATGGTTCTCTGTTAATTGGTTGAAAAATCCCTTGTTAGGGCTGTCTCTAGTTTATACTACAGAAATGTTTCTGGAACCACCAAGATTGTAGCATTTAAGTTCAACTGACGTCTTCCGCTACTATATCGTGAGTATTGTTTGTCCTTGAATGTCTTTCCTCTTAGCTTGATTTTATGCTCTTGTTTAAAAATTACCCTATTCTGTTCGTACCCCCAGGCCTCAACTATTGACTCTTTTCTTCCTACTGTTTAGAGACATTGAACTTTTTAGCATGATGGCAACAATAAAACACCAAATCAAAGATGTGGAATATTACAGATGCCATCTAGATCGTCTCATCCAGATATCTTAATTTTTAAGAGGATCGTGGAGCATGGACCTGCTAGTTCAGTGTTACCAGCTCATTCTCCTATTCTTTAATGCTGGCAAGGTCTAACAGAGCCATGCTGGTTACTTTCTAAAAAGAGCCTTTGTAAGTGGATAACTTCACAAACGCTGGCAGAGCCACGTATTATTTAATAGTATCTTGAGAACTGGATCATCTCTGAACCAGCAGTCCAAATCCACAATGGCCCCTGAGAAGTAAACATTGACAGCCCTGCACCTCTCAAGGAATCACAGGAATAGTGATTAGGCTTAAGTGAGTAATGATTTATGATTTCACAGGAGTAGACAAGAAGGCGTCTTTCATTCAAGCTTGGCTTGTACTTTGTAAGAATGAGCAAGCAGAAATTCAGTTATGATAGCACTCTTGAAAAAATTTCTGTGACCTTTATTACAAAATTATTTACTATCTCTGGAAACGTTGCTAGGCAATGAGAAATTGCAGTTAAACACCATTTGATGTGTTTCAGAGGTTGAAAGAACCTTAAGAGACTAGGCATAGCGCCATATGCCTGGTACTCTAGAGGCCAGCCTGGTCTTGCTAGTGAGTTCTACCCAACCAGAGTTGCATGGCAAGACCTTGTCTCAAATAAACAAATATTAAAAAGTATCAGTGCAAACAAGTTAAGCTACAGTGTACTCAGCATCACTTATTTCTTACAATATTATTTAAAGAATGTCTTTTGCAAGCTATCTTTTCCCTTCACTTATTTTATTCTGTAAGGCCACTGCCATGAAAAGAAAACTACCTGTCCCTTTATCTCACACTTCTCTGGAAACTTGGTGATAAAAATAATCTCAAAGAGACTAATATTTGTGGAATTATTTTAGTTTTTAATTATATTTTATGCCAGCTTATACAAGAGATGGGAATGCTGTACTTTATATTCTTTTTATGCTGTTTTTATTTATTGATAATAATTTAGCACTATGTTCATGATTTTTGTCTAAGTCTTTAGCATGCTTATACATTTTATTCTTCTTTTTCCTCTAGTTGTTCATGAACCTATGTTCTTCATAAGCCTTTTTTCTAGATTCTATTAAAAATGCGAGGTTGTTAATATCACTAGTTACTGTTTACATAGTCTGATTGTTTTGGATGACTCATAAATTTATATATGTGTAAAAAAATCTCAAAGGAAGAAAGGAAACAATGCTAACAGTGGCTCCATCAAATATGAACACACTCCTTCCTCACCCTCTCCAGAGGAAAAATTCTGATCATACGCCCTTTCATTAGCTTGTGCTCACTCACCTCCTAGTAAGAGATCTCATGATCCCATTCCCTTGGCGTCCGTGTAGGTCTTCACCAGTTTCTTGACTCAACCTCTTACCTCACAGGAATTTCGTTCATATTCAGAACTTCTTGTGTTGTTACAACACATCTCCCTTCAGACTGCAAGAGCTTCCCAAAGGCATAAAACTAGTCATAGTCTAGTTTCTTACAAGTAGTTCCACTAGGTGGCATGCCACATGAGATAAAAAGGAAATGGATAGGAGGAGCATCATCTTAGGCCGTGAGCTCATTCGAAAGCTAGAGCTGAATTGTGTTGGTCTAGCAACTTGTGCATATGGGACACCTAAATCACTGCTTCAGAGACAAAGGAAAGAAGCTGAGTTTAGTACTGGCTGGTGTTTAGTTCTGAAAGACTTGCCAGTCCTGGACAGCTCTCAGGGAAGAAGACAAAAACTGGGATTATGAGTGCCTTTTATTTGCCAGGATAGTTTCTGCTGTTAATGTGGGTGAGGCAGACAACTGTCTGGGGCAGTATTCTGATGCTGTTTGTTGTAACTGTTGCTCATAGGTGGCTTTTCAACCTATGGGTCCTGACCCCTTGGGAGTCACACATCAGATATTCATATTATGATTCAGAACAGTAGCAACATTGCAGTTATGAAGGATCTCCCAAAATAGTTTTATAGTTGGGGCTCACCACAACATGAAGAACTGTATAAAGGAGTTGCAGCACTAGGAAGGTTGAGAACTTCTACTCTAGATTGTTGGTTTGGGTTTTCTGGCTTTAAAAATATTCTATCCTCGACACCTATAACTGGGAGTCTCCTGATCCATCAATGGCTCTAAAATCCACTTTTTCCCATAGTCTAGGAAAAGATCTTCAGCTCATGTGGACCTCAGTGCCTTCCTATGTAACTGGGAAAGTCTGCACACTTACCTCTGTGTATTGCAAAAGCTTGAGGAGTGTTTGCCTCTGCACATGCTATGGAGAGAGGTTTATACACCCCGGACTCCATCTCAGTTTGCCTCCAGAGCTGGGCTTTACCCATCATGAACTTGTTCCTACAACCATGCCCAGCCATACCACATCTGTTTTCCTCTTTCTTTCCCACTACTGGGCAAGGAAAACCTAAATATCTGCCTTATAAACTCAAAAAATTATTCCACAAAACAAAAACAAAAACCAAAAACGAAATGGCCCAACTCTATCTTTTTTAAGTGTGACTTTTTGAAAAAATTATTTATGATTATTATTTTTATTCATTCACTTTACATCCTGCTCACTGCCCCCCTCCCAGTCACCCCTTCCCACAATCCTTATTCCCATCTCCCTCCTCTTCTCCTCTGAGCAGGTGGGGGCCCTTTTAGGTATCCCAATTCTACTCACATTTTACAAAACTGGAATGTCATATTCAGTTTTGTCATACCTGCAGCCATTGAACTGTCTGTGATTATGATGCTTCACACTGTAAAAGTGTGCAAATCTTACGGGTGAAATTTTTGTTACAATAGTATGTATACTTTTAAAATTGTCCATGTAAATCTACATGAAAATTATCAGATAATACACTTAAAAAAGAGATAAGAGCTTCTATGTTTCTTTTATCTCCAAAATAATTTATAAATAAAACACAAATCAGGAAAAAAGAAAGAAAGAAAGAAAGAAAGAAAGAAAGAAAGAAAGAAAGAAAGAAAGTAAGTAAGTAAAGAAAAAACATGGAATGGCACAGAAGTTTTCTAGCTGCATCCGTGTGTTCCAGTTGCCCTTTCACCTGCCAGCCAATAGAGGGACATGGTCCTGTGATGTCAGTGAGTGAAGTTTTGTTCCATTCTTCATTCAGCTGCCCATGGACTTGACTGAGAGCTGCCTGTGTCTGTTCTTCTGTCTCAGTTAGACTACACCTGTCTCAAACTCCCTTTCACAAATCTCATTATCTAAAGTTTTGAAGGCTTTATTTCTTTCCTCATAGCTTTCGTTCAGCGTTGATATGAGCACGTGAGGATGGTTTAGGTTTAGGTTCCTGAAGAGATGGCCTCTCTCACGGCATCTGAGTATTGAGTCTAGCTGCACTGTCGGCTTTTCTACCATATATGCTATTATTTTCATTCAGTGGTTTAAATAATTGCTGCAAACCAATGGGTGACTTTGTTGCTGTCTCTCAGTGTGCTTTGTAGTAACCACGTGTGGAGCAAGCAGCTAGCTAGCATTGTGTACATTGTGGGCCATATGCACACTTTAATGGTGATTCACAAGCCAACATGGAGACTTTAACTTTTTTATTTTAATTATCTTTAACCTCAAATTAAGCTTAATTGGAAGATCTTGAGAACTTAATTATATGTACCTGTATGAATAAATATATCATCTAGTACATTATTTCAAGAAGACATTTTGTTTAAGATACATTTTAATTCTCTCTTAATTCCTGTAAGTACGGAATTCCTTTAGAAATCTCTGATAAGCTGAAAATATTATCTGAAGTTTACATCAAGATACTGAGATACCCTAGATAAACTAATGAGTGCGTATATGTATTCACAATATCTTAAAACATCTTCATAGTTTACTTTTTAAAATTTGGCCTAGAGAAACTCTCTGTCTCTCTCTGTCTCTCTCTGTCTCTGTCTGTCTCTCTCTAACACACACACACACACATACACACACACACACACACACACCTACATCCTCCCAAGACAGAGTCTTACAACTCAAGATCCTTCTGCCTCAGCTTCCCAAGTGCTACTACACCCCAATGTGAATATTTTGCAAATTGCACTTTCCTTGTGCTATGCTTCCATAATCCCGCGTGTATCAGCAAAATAACCTTATTGGTGTCATTTTATCTCTAATTCATGGCAACTAATTGGTTTCCTGTGAATCCTCTCTAGAATATTTTTATTGTAGAGATAGATTCCAATTGAAAAAAAAAATCATACTTTATCTATGAGTAAAACCCAAAAGGAGAAATTATGTAGTGACATAGAGCTTATTTTAAACTCTCTTCACTGACTGAATTGAACAACAGCAAAAGGAATGCCCTAAATATCTTGGCACTGCAGAGCCACAGCATCCAACTGACTTTTCCTTTTAGCAAAGTATTATTTATAAGGTATAATATATAAATATTCTACATAGGCCACATTTGGAATACTGGTCATGGCTCCAAAAGTACAGGAATATTTTTAATGAACTCAAGAATAATTTACATATATCGGGCAGTGGTGGTGTATGCCTTTAATCCCAGCACTTGGGAGGCAAAGGTAGGTGGATTTCTGAGTTCAAGGCCAGCCTGATCTATAGAGTGAATTCCAGGACATCCAGGGCTATACAGACAAACCCTGTCTTGTAAAAACAAAGCAAAACAAAACAAAACAAAAAAAGAATAATTTGCATAATGTGTCCCAACCCACGCACAAAGACAATGTATGAATCTATTCCTGTTTTCAAGAACTTTCAGAATTTAAAGACACCTATTTATTTTCATCATTTTTGACCTTCCTTAACTGTCTTCAAGGTTATTCTTGGGGTAATGATACCTAACTTTTTGAATAGCTGTCTTAATTAGGGTTACTATCGCTATGATGAAATACCATGACCAAAGCAACATGAAGAGGAAAGGGTTTATTTGGTTTACATATCACAAGTCAAAAGTCCACTGAGGGAAACCAAGGCAGAAACTCAAAAGGGCAGGAGCCTAGAAGCAGGAGCTGATGAAGAGGTCTTGGAGGCATACTGCTTGCTTATAGAACCCAGATCCACCCTCCCAGGGTGTCCCCTACTCCCTTGATAACATACCCTAAGGGTCTGCCTACAGCCTAATCTTAGGGAAGCATTTTCTCAATTGAGGTTTCCTCTTCTCAGATGACTCTAGCTTGGTAATGTTGACATAAACCTAAACTGTACACTCTCCCTGTTCCTGGTGAGAGATTTAGCTCTACTCTGTCAATGAAGAGATGTGTAAAGAATTGTAATGGATCCATAAAGGCTCAGTTGAAAGAATCTTGCTCTCCAGGTGCCTTTCTAAAAAGATGTATTTTTAAAAAATAGTTATGCGCATGTCCATATCTGAGTGTGGGTGTATGCATGTGTGCACAGGGGCACTAAGGTGCCCAAACCTGTTAGGAGCGTTAGATCTCCCCTAAGTTGGAATTACCGGCAGTTACTAGCTGCCCAATATGGGTGCTGGGAACCAAACTCAGGACCACTGGAAGAGCAATATGAGCTCTTAACTTCTGAGCCATCTCTTCAGCCCTTCAAATGCTTTTTTTTTTTTTAAGGGAGTTTTGTCTTCACAGAAAATTTGAGGAGAACAATCAGAAGCTTCCCACATGTTATCTGCTTCACGCAAGCATATGCTTTGTTATTAATTTTCCTTACCAGACTACCACATTGGTTACAGTTGCTGAGCCTAGAGTAATGTCCTCAACAGAGTTCATGCTCAGGTGTTGGTTTCTTGAGCGTGTATCCCTTTTCTACACTATATAGTCAATAATTCAATGTAATAACTATAATAAAAATTTATTGCATGGCTGATCAACATTTTATATATGTGATGCTCAAATTCATAGAAATATATATATGTATATTTGTCTCCTGTGTGTACACTAGAAAACAGTTGAAGGAATTGAGGTAGGTACAGTAGCACATACCTGTGATCCCAACACTGTGGAGGTTGAGGCAGGAGGATGGTGAGCTACAGGTGAACTGGAGCTATACAAAGAGACCCTATCCAAGAGAATGGGAAAAGAGGGAGAGAGGGAGAGGGAAGGAGAGAAAGAGGAGAGACAGAGGGGGTACAAAACAAGGAAAGAAAAAAAGAAGAAATAAGAAACACAAAGTTGAAAATAAAAATAAGCACCAAACACTAAACATAAAGAAAGTTTCCTGTTTCCTCTTTATACCCCAGGGGATTGTATTACTGCACTTGGGGTGCATGTAGCCCCCTAAAAGACCTCTGGTGTGCTTTAGGACTAATATGTGAGCTATTTTCACCTGTTATTATTTTATATTATATTCCATATGAGAAATATGGGAAACAATAATTTCCTTAAGAGACTATTTGGTCTGTAAATCATATTTAGGTGTCTTCTATGGGAATATTTTTATACTTCACTGTCTATTTGAAGCCACCTACTGGCTTGAAAGGGAACATTTTTGCATACACAGAAAAACCCCAAACTGACCTTTCCCTTCTCACAGCCATGGCTGGGCTTACTGTCATCCTCTCATTCTAGCCCCCACAGTGCTGAACCAGGCATCTGTACGGGCATGAGTAATTTTACACTGAAAAGACTGCAGCTTCTCTAGTGTGCTTCCTTTTCATTCTGTCTCCTTCACAGGATGCCGACCTGTTGGATGTTGAGAGCAAACACTTTGAAGACCTGGAATTCCAGCAGCTTGAGCACGAGAGCCGTCTGGATGAAGAAAAGGAGAACTTGACTCAACAGCTCCTGCGGGAGGTGGCAGAATATCAGCGGAACATCGTGGCTAGGAAGGTAATTTGTCGGGTGATGCTTGATGTGAGAGATGGAAAGTTACTATTAACCATGGGGCATGGTTCCTCACTGATATAGTCATTCATATAGCTGTGGGCTCTGTCTGTCTCTGGATCTGAATATCCTTTTGTGTAAGTCACATCTGGCCCGCACCAAGTGACAAAGGGTACACTGCACTATATAAACTGAGGCATTGTACAGTTGCTCTAATAATGTAATGCTATAGAGGTATTTATGGCTAATATACACCCCATTATTGTACTCACAAAAAAAAAAAACAAAACCCATAGACAATCAGCTGTTTGTTTCAAATCGCTCCCTCTGTCAGTTGAAGTAACTAGATTTAGAATAACTCTACGAACAAAATCTACTTAGGTATTTTTCTTTCTGTTGATTGGTAATTCTCAATGCTGAGAGTCTGTTACCACTAGCAACAGACCAGTAGGAAATCACTGTTTACTACAGACTCCACCTATCCCCAAACACCTGGATGCCCAGCCCAGAATTTAACATTTATTCCATAATTTATAATCATACTCTATAACATGGTACTGATTTGGTGAAACTGAGGGATAAAATTGATAGAAAAAAGGACAGAGAAAGTGACTTCTGGCTTCATGAAGAAATTCTATTTTTTTTCCTACTGGAATGCTAAAAAACCAACACATACTCAAAAAACAAAATCAATGGATGCTCTAAAACAAGATTTCCTGTTGACTTCTGAATCTTTCAGAATAATTTTTCAAATCATGTGAACGGCACTGGCTGTAAGTCAAGAAGAACTGAGCTTGGTCAGTCAAAAGTCAATGGTTCTTATCCCTAGGTGACCATTGGTAGTCCTCTGCTAACTAAAATGTGGGCAGGTGATCCAGGTTCTAAAGACCTAGCTCTTCCTTGGCCAGGACGAACTTTTGATTGTCTAATGTGCATCGTTCGATGACTACTTTTGTCTCCCAGGAAAAAATTTCTGCATTGAAGAAGCAAGCCAGTCACATCGTTCAGCAGGCTCAGAGGGAACAAGATCACTTTGTGAAAGAGAAGAACAATCTAATAATGATGCTCCAAAGAGTGAGTACTTCCTGTTCAATAGCACCTTCCAGCTGGGGGGAAGGCTGCCCCTTTCAGTGCAATGCCTTTATACTCTGAGAACGCCATTTGTAGCCACTTTTTTTAATGTAATATTGCACACTGGTATCAGTACTCTGTGATGGTGAGCTACAACCCAGACACTAAGGTTTTCTTAATACCCTTTCAACACCCACAATATGAACTATGGCAAATATGTACTTTCTCTTTTTCTTTTTTCTTTATTTACATTAATTTATTTTCTTTATTTACATTTCAAATATTATCCCCTTTCCAGGTCTCCCCTCCAGAAACCCCTACCCCATTCCCCCTCCCCTGCCTCTATGAGGGTACTCCCCCACCCACCCACCCACGCCTGCCTTCCCACCTTTGCATTCCACTACACTGGGGCATCAAACCCCCTCAGGCCCAAGGGCTGCTTCTACCACTTATATCCAACAAGGCCATCCTCTCCCACATATGCAGCCAGAGCTATGAGTCCCTTCATGTGTACTCTTTGGTTGGTGGTCCAGTCCCTAGGAGCTCCGGAGGGGTCTGGGTGGTTGACACTGTTGCTCCCCCCATGGGGCTGCAAACCTCCTCAGCTCCCTCAGTCCCTTCTCTAATTCCTCCATTGGGGACCCCGTGCTCAGTCCAATTGTACTTTTTCTTAATTCCTTAAAAAAAAAAAATCCACACTTTTCTTCAAGTAGTTAAAAATACTCTAACAATTTGTGATAGATGTAAGACGGACTGTTTTTTATACTGCTGTTGAATACTTTGGTTCAAGTACTCAACTGTTTACAACTCCACATGCTTGTGTGTGGGTTCTTCCTCAGAAACATCATGTTGAAATTTGTTTGACTTAACCGAATCTGGAGGTACTCCATGTGGCTTGATTAGAAGAGCTCCAGCATCCTCCAGTGGGCCTATGTTCTTATCTATTCCAATGACACTACTCATTAAAATGGTTCCTAGGCCAAAGACTGTGAAAACAAATTGTAGCCCCAGTTTGGATACAGCTCCTGATAAGATTTTAGGGGTAAAACAGCAGACACCAAAGCCAATATGCCACTACCTGAGAAGGTATTAAGGTAGTAGAAATTTATGATGGACTTGCAGCAGGGAGCAAGAGCAGAATAGAGTCCAGAGTGCCACCAACAAAAAGTGTGCATTCTCTTCTCAGCTACTTTTGCTTAGGATAAAGTGGGTACATCCTTTCTGTAAAGTTATTAGACCACCTGAGGGCCTCTGCAGACTACACAGAAATCCCAGCAGATCTTGTTCCTTCAGATCCCAGAAACCCCTGAATGGAAATGTAGTCCCCCTCACCCGGCCTGTTCTGTGGGACAGACTCTGTTGCCAGGACTCCCTCTATCTATTTTTTTGTATTGTACACAATATTCGGAAACACAACTTACATAGCACACAAACATATAGTTTTAAGCAGTTGTTGAAAATTTAAGGGGAAAACAAAACCAAAAATGTCTAAGTGATAGATTTTTTACACATAAGCCAAGGAGTTCACAGAAAATGTTTCTGCATTAAAAATAGATAAAATTCAATTTGATTATAAAAATTGTGGTTCATATATGGTAAGAGTTTTTTTCCCCCCATAACAAATCTAGAGATGCCTTTTAATCTCAAACAACATTTCAACAGTTAGTTTTGTAGATATAGGAGACAAGTTCAGGCTAAAATTTAAAGCCAATTCTCCTTTATCATGGATTCCATATTTGTGGGTTGTCCTTCATGCTAAAATGGACTTGAAGCACTTTCACAGACATACCTAACAGTGAACACTTAGAATTGGCTCATCCTGCACATTGCCAGTTGAACTTGACCAACATCTTGCAGTGTCATTTCAGCCCTCAGGCTCAGCAAGTGTTTGGTCACCGTTCAGTGATGTGCTGTCACGTAGCTTCTCTTTGTGCATACTGTCAGTGACTTCACTATTTAAAAGGCTCCAAAATGATGCTAAAGTGTTGTCAAACACCCCTAAGTGCAGGAGGCTCTGGTGTATCCCATAACTTTTGTTTTTAGACACTGGTGATAATGTTGTTGGTTGTCAAGCAAATGTGAATGAAACACAAATGTGTGTCACATAAGCTATTTCAAACAGTGCCACACACAAAACTGGGATGTGATTGGAGAAACTGGATGGAGATGTTCTGAGCAAACATAGTGGTGTACTTGGAAGCCTAAAGCAGGAGAGTTGAGAATTCAAGGTCAGCCTGGAACACATATTGAGTTTCAGCCAGTCCTACACACACTGCCATATACTGCCTCAAAAATAACCGATAAAGAGGACAATGAAATGGCTGAGCTGGTGCAGAAACACACACAAACATGGAAACATACATAAACATGTGAGTGCATGCAAAATAATAACAAGAAGAAGAAGAAGAAGAAGAAGAAGAAGAAGAAGAAGAAGAAGAAGAAGAAGAAGAAGAAGAAGAAGAAGAAGCAGAAGAAGAAGAGGAAGAGGAAGAAGAAAAAGGGAAGGAATGTAGAAAGGAAGGAAGGAAGGAGGGAAGGAAGGAAGGAAGAAAGAAAGAAAGGAAGAAAGAAAGGAGACAGAGGAGAAATTGAGATTAGTATGAAAGCAACAGTGTGACTCCGCTTCACATCACCTAAGATATTTATAGTCATTATTATAAAAAATGAAAAATTCAAATGCTGGTGAAAGAATGGACCAACTAAAGCAGACATGCCTTGATGGTCTAAGTGTGAAATTTGTAGCACCTTCAAAGAACTCCCATGAAGTTTATCTTATAGCTTTAAATGTGTACCTACCTTGGACCTAGAGCTCCTAATAGATATACAGGAGAAGTGAAACTGTCTTTATGACAGATATTTACAAAGATATGTATAAAACTGCCTGAAGTAGCCTTTACACAATAAATCCCCATCATTCCCCTCAAATACAAGCTATAAAACCATTAAGAGAAACATGAATTAACAAAATATCATGTGTAAATTTTAACACTCCTCAGCATGATATAGGGGTTCACTCTAAGCTCTAGCATTGTGGAGTAAAGCCAAGCCGAGATGGTGCATATTGAATGCCTCCATGTATATCATATTGGAGAAAAAGGAAAACTTAGTTCAAGGCCAAGAAACTCAGAGCAGTGCTTGACCATTGGGCTCACATTCTAAGTGCTGCAATTACTGGTCTGTGCCACCATGCCTGGATCCTGTTGCCATTCTCGGCTTCATTTAGAACGTCCTGTTCTTTTCTTAAAACTGCTGTCACTTTGTAAAATTCATCTTGAAGAAAAGATTATCTCACTAGATATGTTTGAAAATTGCTCATGCGTAGGTGAGCCATCTGTAATGACAAGCTTTTACTGAGTATGAGTAAAGGAAGTAGAATGGGCGTGTCTGGGATTTTGATGTTTGACTCTAATGCAAGGTCAGCATACTTCTTGATTGCTTACCAAGTTGAATTCAAGCTTAAAAAGTTTTTATATTTCTTAAGGAAAAAGAGAATCTTTGTAATTTGGAAAAGAAGTACTCCAGCCTCACTGGTGGGAAAGGGTTTCCTATTAACCCTAATACTCTGAAAGAGGTAAGCCATGATTTTATATGTCCGCTCATGTCAACTTGGAAATCAAATATCCCTCGGTTTTGTGCTCCAAGTCAACTAATAAAAACCTTAGCTTGAATGACTTGCAAAAACTCGGAATGCTTGATAAGTCCTTGCTATTTCTTATTTGTGCATCTAGGAATCCAGGGGTTATCGTTGTACCATGGATATAGTACACATCCATGTTTGTGTGGGTCAAGACACATCTATATGCCTTGACAGTGACATTGTGACATTGAGTCTTACATTCTTTTCTTCCCTTTATATGTGTTTTGTGTATGTGTACATGTACCTGCACATGCTTATTTATGTATGATCAGGTATATAAAATAAAATGTTCATCACAATAATAGGAGTGACCAAGTGTATATCTCAGAAGCATTTTAAAACTATTTCTATAACAGCTTTCTTAGATCATATCATTTCATAGTTTCCACTATTGGGAATACATAACCGGCAAGGTCAATGAGGTGAGTGTGGTTATGAATGATGCTTAAAGGCATAAACTAAGATCATTGAGGTGTAAAGTAGGCCTTGTGAGCTGTGTAAATGAAACACAGCTTGTATATGCATTCTGGGAAGCCACTGAATGGTTTTAAGTAGAGAGCTAACATTGTTTGATATCCATTTGTTAAAGATCTCTGTGGTCCATTCAGCAAACACTGGGTCACAGGAAATATGAGGAGGTGCATGGACATTGGTTGGAAATGACCACAGTAGTGCAGGCTAGGGCTGGGATTAGGAGCTAAGATTCCAGCAATGGCATTGAAATGGAAAGTTGATTGAAATTACATGTATTTTGCCAATAGAATTGAAAGCTCTTATTTATACATTGGATTTTACAGTGTAGTGAAACATAGTGACTAATAACTCAGGGTTATCAATAAGAAAGTAGATTCTAATAACATAGAGGGTAGATATCTACCCAGCTCTTGTGCTGTTTGTGGCCTATTGTAAATATAAAGGTTGTGTGTGTGTTTTATCCAGGAACAAAATGATCAAAGGTAGGGTAGAAACCCCAGGATTAAAATTTTTCACAACAGTGAAGTGACAAAGTCACATTCAAGAAAAATGCCATATTACCAGTTTCGGGTGTGGGCAATAGCTAGTGCTTCCTGCATGGGAATCTGAAGATGAGAGTAGAGTAGGTCCCAGGGAAACTTGGGGGTTGACCCTGCCCTGTAACCTTTCCTGGAGTTGGTATTTGCTTTTTTTTTTTTTTTTTTTTTTTTTTTTTTTTTTTTTTGAAGACTCCTGGGTGTCAAAAGCTTTTTGGCTAGTTTTATTCTCTACCATATATGTCTAGTATCTGTATGTTCTTAACATGTAACAAGACGAATTGACTCATAAGATGTTCTAGTATTCATTCTTTTTGCGTTGCTTTCCTCTTCTCTCTTTTCTTTTTCTCCTTCCTTCTAAAAAATGATCAGTTTATAACCAGATTCTTTACAGAGCGCCCACACCTGACAAAGAAAAAACGTTTGGAATTAAACTATACAACCTATGACTCAGAAGAGGGACTTTTCAAGGCCTCACTTTAAAGCTTTTTATCAAGCAAGCGAAAAAAAAAATAACTCAAAGACTTTAATTTCCTTTCTGATCCACTGCCACAGATCAAATGAAATTGGACAGCTAAATTCGTATCCCTTCCCTTCCTTTCTGCAATCAAGCTGCATAAACCATCACCTCATGCCTACGCCACTTTCTGATGAGCGAGACTGTGGAATGTTCTGTTGATCATAGTCAGCCTTAGCTCTCTCTGCTTTCTTGTAATGATGGGTTGTCCATGAAACCTCTCATTTCCAGCCTAGGGGTTTTGCTGCATGGAGTCACTCTTTGAAAAGCTTAATGGCGTTTCCATTATTAATGGTCTGACAATAGAAGCCAAAAGTCAGAGTGAATCTTTTACTTTAAAAAAAAAAACTGTTATTCTGTATGCTTTATATTTTTTTCCTCCACATTATTTTATTGGTGTGGCAAAAATCTTGATTGACTTGAGTAATTACTTTCCATGGAAAATCATTCTAGGTGCCTTTTCCACAAAGATACTTTCAGGAGTTTTTGTTCAGAGCTTTTGAGTCACAGGCATTTTCTTGAAGGCACAGCTGAAACTGAACTACTGGGCTCAAAGGTAACTGGAAGTTCTCTGTTCTAGCAACAGTTTGCGTTGAATGGTGGTAACACCATTGGACAGCAGGTCCATCTGCGTATGTACATGAGTGTAAAGGCAGTGCCCTCGTGCTTTCTTGGCTGAAACGTTCACAACTAAATCCCATTAAAGCTAAATTGTTATTTTTATAAATGGTACAAAACCCAGGAGCCCGTCAACCATCACTTGCTCAGACACTGTAGTTTCAAAGGATGGAAGAGGGGAACCATACATCTTTGTGGAAAAGACTATTGAATCAGAGAGTGAGTGTCTCTTGGGTATCTGATTGTTTGATATCTGTGTAGAAATAATGCCATTCCATTGAGAGAATGATGCTAAGATCTCTAGATATTTATTGTATGGTCATCTTGATTTCACCAGAAATTGTGTTTAATACTTGGAATGACATTCTTCAAGATTGAGCACCGCAAATCCATTTCCATTGCTTACCATTCACTTAATGAGACATTGAGTAGCGCCCAGGTATCTGGCTGTGCTGCGCTCGGCTAACTCATTGTACCGGGAACATTAATACTCTCGCATGCCTTGGCTTTTGCTTTCTTTGTGTTTAACTTCTGAATTCCTCCCTTTAGGGCTATATCAGTGTAAATGAGATTAATGAGTCATGTGGCAATTCCACGAATCTATCCCCTTCCACTCAGTTCCCTGCTGATGCTGATGCTGCTGTCACTGAGCCTGCCTCGGCTGTGCCGGTGAGCCAGCCCCAGAGTTCAGAGGTGTGTGGGCATGTGTTTCATTCATTCACTGCTATTCCTCATGTTAGAAATTAACCCACAGTTCACTGAAAATGAGCAGAATGTGTGTTCCAGAGGGCCAAAATGATGCTGAGTTTATGAATTAGACCAGACTGGGGTGGGAGATGGAGGAGTTGTTCTACACTAAAAATCTTAGAAAGCATGAAATGTGTGGAAATGGTAGAGCACTAGACATAACTGCCAACAAATTAGGTCAGTGTCTTAGCATTTTGACCACACCTAGTCGTCTTAGATTCAAACTGATTGGTTTGAGTCACCTTCTCAGATGGGTTTTGTTGTATGTTTTGCTTGACAGCATTGAATTATGCTTTAACTGTTATGGTTTTATTTTTAAAAGCATTCTTGGGAGTAGCCAGTGACATGAAATATAAGTACCTTATACTGAGCACATTGCTTGCTGTATGGGATCTTAACAAGAGGCTAAGAGGAAAGATAGTGTCTGACATTTGGGATCTCACAGTTAACATACAATAAGTCCGAGCAATTGGAGTATGGATTTCCTGTCTCTGTCTCATTCATCCTCTCATCTCACACGACGGGGGTGTGTGTACCTTTTCTCTTCCCTCTAAAGCACCAATCCGCTGTCTATTCTGGATTCATGTCTCCTTCCACCCTTTCTCCTTCTGTCACTGAACCTTCATCAGCCATTTGGCCTGAAGTCATGGCTACATCTGTCGATCCTTTCCCTTTAAACGACACACCTCCTCCTCTACCAGCTAAGAAACACAGACGGCAGCAGCCACAGGAGCAACAGGTAACTAGAAAGGCGGACAGAGCATGGGGTCTCACGGTCACTTATGGAGCGTCTCTTCATCTTTTCCAAAGCTGATTTTTTTTTTTTAATGAAGGGCAAGTTACAAAGCATTTTTCTTGCTTGCTTTATTCTTAAGGATATTTAGTGTGGCCATGGGTGCTAGAATTAATAAAGTTTTGATATAGTTTATATTTTCATGCTTTTCAGCTCCCATTCAACAAAATAGTATGGCGTGTCTCACATCTTTCTCAATACGCTGACAAGTATATCCGTAAAATTCATAGTGTAAAAAGCTGTGATGACAACACAATGTATTCTACATTGTTGACCTCACCATACTAGATGTCATTCCAGGGCCATGTCTGAACTTGCTAAGCACTTTACAAGTCTGCCTTTCATTTTTCTACTGATCCTGTGGAGAGGAGTGGTCTCCATCTTAGACTTGGTCCTTTGTAAAAAAGCTGGTGTCTCCTGAAACTGCCACCTGAGCTGATGTAAAAAGGAACCCAGGAAAGGGTTGAATCAAATAACTGATGTAGACCACAGATGACCTTGGAGAATGAGAGCATGTCCTACCTTTTATTTTAATACAATGTGAATCTCATTAGCAGCTTCTTTCAGGACAGACAACACCCTTGGTGGCAACCTGTTGCTTTATGCCCAGTATTAACAGTTTTTGGTGGTGTTTATTACTTGGTTTAATTGAATTCAGAAAATCAAAGTTTAGGAACTCATGCCATTTGGTCACAGTGAAAACAAAGAAGTATTCTGATGCCTTTTCAAACTGAAATCAGCAGCTAATCATCCAAATCGTGATGTCCTATTATGGGGATGTGGATTTCCTGGCCATGAGTTCCAACTCTACCACCTTCTAGCTGCAAGACCTTGGGGAAGCTTACTGAATATCTCTGTACCCCAGCATCCTCCCCTACTAGAGAGAGAGAGAGAGAGAGAGAGAGAGAGAGAGAGAGAGAGAGAGAATACCAACATTACAGGATTACTATAAGATCTGAATGAAATCATGAATGTGGATTGCAAAACCCACCAAATAGAAAGCTCCTAATAAATACTAGCAACTGGAAATATATCATATGAAGTTTAGGTGCAAATACGTGCCATCCCTGGCATACATTAGTTTTTATATATTTCAAAAGCCTGAAATTAGCATTAAAGCAATCTAACCAAAGGAGACTTTATCGTGACGTCATTTTGCTCTTAAAGACATCTTGAGTTTAGAGAGCCCAAGCAAAGTTTGGATATTTTAAGACGGCAAAAATCTTGTCTTAGAAACATCAATGAAAAGAAGATGTAGTCTTGGAGTATTTAACTCTGAGAGATTACTATGGGATTTCTTTGACCATGAGCTTTTAAAATGGAAATAGCCTAGAGGGATAGATAATATTTATGAAAACCTTATAGGGGTTAGGAGTACTACATGATATATGGGGTTACTATTTTACAACAACTTTCCTCTTATTGCCTGTTCTCTTCATCCTCTTTTGCTTCCTACTTCTTGTCCCCCTCCCTGGAGTCTGTGCCACCAGACAGGACACTTAGACAGACATAGAAAGTATGGAATTCCTGCCTTACTTTGGCCACTGGCTGTTCAGACCTCCGTTCAGTGAGACCATCACAGCAAAGGCGAACAGTGTGGCAATTTTTAAGCAGCACCCATAGGAGGGAAAAAAAGGTGATTTTCTAAAAGGGAAATATTATAGGGCAGAAATAAATAACTCCCATTGTCTAGTCACATCAAATGCCAGCTCTAATCTGAAAGTGAGCACCAAGATGAGCTTTTAGTGTAGAGGAGATGTCAAAACTCAGCTTCCAAAGCTCTGTTGTGGGTGCGTTGCTTCTTCTTTGTGTCGGTGATGTGTCGGTCAGTCAAGTTTTGCTGTTCCACTTTGCATTTGCATGTAAAGCACTTTAGAAGCCTGGAAGAAAGGAAAAAGCAGCACAAAGAAGGCCTCTACCTGAGTGACACTCTGCCTCGAAAGAAAACCACCCCTTCCCTGTCCCCACACTTCAGCAGTGCCACAATGGGGAGGAGCACCACCCCTAAGGTAGGACTCAGAAGAGCCATGGCCGTCTCTTTCCAGAACATGTCGTAGTCACCAACAAAAGTAAAATCTTGGAAATGAAAAGGTGCTGAGTGCTAGGCCGTTGCATTTGCTTGTTGGGCAGATATCATAACTCAGCAGCTTCTTCTGTCCCAATCAGAGGAAATTTGGAATTACACATTCTGGGCCAAAGAATGTATTTTCTGCCATCACAGTGGTAGGTACTGGTCACTCATATGACAGGTGACCCTCTGGCTGTACCCATATTTAGAGATAACACAGAACATAGCATCTGACCTCTAGAAATAACAGCACTACACAGTTACTGGTCAGTGGCTACATGCGTGACTCTAGGTTTAGCCCTTTATGTAAACCTATCAATGCTATGGAATGAATGTGCTTACGTACGCATCACTACTGTAGTTGTACATATGGATAAACTAAAGAAGAGGAAGCTAAGTGACAACCCAAGATCTCTCAACTGGAAACTAGAGGAGTCAGAGTATGAACCCCAGTAACCTGACACCTACCTGTACCTTCTGCTGGTGTGCTCAGGGGGTTGTTGTAGGAATGAGGAGAGAAAGGGCAGAGGTGGTGGTGGTGGGAGGGAAGTTTTTAGTGGGGTACACTACTTTAGGCCCTTCTCCCATGTGTAATTAGAGTAATATATTATAATCTATTTTACAAGTTGGTGTTTTAAGTGGACTTGATTTACACGAGAGATCTATAGAAAGCTATATAAAGAGAATAAGAGTTTGTCAGGATGGTGCATTCCTGTAATCCCAGCACTTGGGAGGCTGAAATAGGAGGGTCAGTATGAGTTTGAAGCCTACACAGCAAGACCCTATCTAAAAAAGCAAATAAGCAAACAAATGAAGTATGCTATAAAGAATGGCTCTTAGTGGGTTTCAGCATAACTAGGGGTAAAGAGCAACTGGAGCGTTTAGCCGTGGGTAGCTTGCCCCTGTGTTTTTGCATGGTGTGCATGCATTCCTGTCTGTGCGCCCGCTGTCCGCACCTCATGCACGGGGAGCTTCCCATCACTCTCACAGACTGTGGACAGGGTCGTCTCCCATGCGCCCGCCGTCCGCACCTCATGCATGGGGAGCTCCCATCACTCTCACAGACTGTGGACAGTGTCTTCTCCCACCCACCTTCTCTCTGGGAATTGTTACTGTCAGAGGAAGTGCTGCGATACTGAGATTGCCGCAGAGCTTCTTGAGCGAGACGGTGCATAATAAGCTTTTGCCACTTGGCATCAAAAAAGAAATGGGACGTAAGAGCAGCTGTCTCTAACCTTTGTCCTTAGATAGGAGCTTTGAAAAGAGGAGTAAGACCATGTTCTTGAATACCATTTGATGTGCAGTTTACCTTGCCTGAAATTTTCCCTCCTACCTCTCTCAGGCTCACCTCCCTCTGGGGCAGAGCAATAGTTGTGGCAGTGTGCTCCCTCCCTCGCTGGCGACCATGACCAAGGACTCTGAGTCTCGGAGGATGCTCAGAGGTATGTATCCTTTAATCTCATGCTCTTCTATTAAGCATGGGAATTCCCCAGTGAGAGGCAATGAGAACAAAGTTGGAGGCATTGAAGGGAAGATCGACCCATGCCGTAAGTTTTACTATTAGTATGTTTCCTTTAGGGGAAGGATGTGTGTGACATCATTCTTGTTCCAAGGTAACAGCAGTATCCTTATCGCTGGTACATTGTAAACATGCCTCTTACACTTTATAATTTCAGTCAAAAGGCCTTGAGAGAATTACTAACCTTCCCATGTGATTGATAGAAAGCAAAGAGAGACCATAGAGATGCTGAGAAATTTCCAGGGCACTTGGCCAAGATCACTAGACTCCCCTGTGTCACTATATTAAGTGACCCCTGAGCTGGAGTCAATGAGCTGACATAGTTAATGGACCCAGGAGAAAATTTCCTTGAACCTTTTGATTGTAAGCTTGAGCTCCTCTTCTATGTATTTATGTTTAGGTGGACCTTGATTCTTGATGTTTTTCTTGAAAGAACATATTAAATGAACAATAGAGTTACAAAATGGTCTTTAATGGAGACTGAAAGAAGTTACTACAATGTCATTCCAGAAGCAAGACTCTATGAAAATAAAGTTTCTGTTTATGAATGACATGTTCTTTAACTTTGAAATTCTTGCAGTCTAGTGAGGAAAGGTGGAGACATGTAACACATGATTTTAATAAAATGTTGGACACGTTTTATTAATGGAGGTCTGTCTGAGATATAAAGGGAAAAGCTAATAGACATTAGACCATCAAATGCATTCATGAATTGATAGATTGAAATCTTGCTTTTTTGTGAATTAAAATTGAATTATGATAGTCCTCTCTGTTTAAAGTACTAGGGTATAATCACTGTGTGTATACAAATATGTAAATATATATACACTATCTGTGTATATACATGTATGTTTATATTGATAATATATGTGTGACAATTAAATTACTGGGATGAAATTGAGGTTTTCAAATAAATATTAGAAATGATTTGAAGAATCAGATATGGAGCAAACATTGATTTTCTTTTTTATGGAAAATAAACAGCTGTATTTTTAGCACTCAGGAAGCAGAGGGAGGAAGGAGTATCACAGATTTGAGGTCAGCCTGAGCTGCACAGTGAGACACTGTCTCCAAAAAAAATAAAAAAGGAGTGTCTAAAGCTGAGCAAAGATATATGCTCTGTATTTGGGAAGGAGGAAAGAAGGCAAGAGGGTTCAGGAGTTCAAGGCTAGCCTGAGCTAGATAACAAAGAGAGTTAAGGCAGATTATAGCATTCATTTGAGGTATATATTTGTAATATTTAAATAAAACACATCTGTTAGACTTCTCTGCTTTATTTAAGTTACAATAAGCATTGGAGTCTATTTTGGCTGTCACTTATTTCTGTTAACTTGAAGGTCAATTCTATTTTCTCTTAAACCATTTTTTGGTAATATTTATAGGCTTTCATTAAAATGTATATTCCTCTCCACTGGAAGGCATCCAAGCTTGGATTGGCCATGCAATTGAGACCTCTCTGCATACTTATGAACTTTCCATCCTGCATATTGATGAACTTTCTGAATTACAGTGATTTAGGGAAAGGTGGAACATTGAAGAAAAGAAAGAGGGATCCCAAATGACTATTCCAAGTGCCCAAAGTATTTTCTTAAGCTGGAGAGCAAGGAGAGCTAATGTACCAAATGCATACATCCTTGAAGCTGAGAGCTGCTAGCAGTACCATGCAGCAGGGGTCTTGAGAGACCATGAGACTGGGGAACCTCTGGCCTATTTTTCTAATCTGCGTTCCTTTTCAATAACAGGAAACCTCCAGTTAGTTTTCTCAAGTGAACCTAAGCCAAGTCACTGAGGTCATATTATAGATGTGGACTCTGAGAAGTCTACAGTTTGGTCTTTGTGTTTTTACTCATCGTTGGCATGGCTTTTGTGCACTGAGAGGACTATAGCTTCAGGCTTTGTTAAACTTAAGTGATGCTCTGCTGTACGGAGCTTCATGGGGCTCTGAAAAAAACAAAACTGTTCCATGTGCTGATCCAAAGAGCTGTGTTCTGTGAACTCAGCCTGCTCCTGTCCCCAGAGGAGGAATGGCCAGGGATGATATTTCTTCAAGCCACAGCAGATGGTAGTATTGGCAGGTTATACAGAGCCCATATGGGCAGCTCTCAGAGACCAGGAGGGGTGAACTGGGTATTCATTTAGAATTGTTTCAGCAGCACTTGTTGATGTCAGTAAAATAGCAAATGTGATGAAAATTGCAGTCTGGGCAAGTTTATATCTAGTACATTTTCATTAGGTCAAATGTTGTAGACTTCTTCATTTACCTTTTCTGTACACGATTAACTAAAGTGTACCATTTTTTTGCTGCTATTCGTAATGGAAGCGTCAAGGATGATGGTGTAAGTATTATGAGCCTTTTTCAGTCAGCACTGTTTCCATAGCACCAACACTGGGAGCCACAGCTCACTGAAAGGAGCTTGGTTCAAAGGCGAGAGCTGAGGATCTGGGCCCCAGAAGTTGCAGTGGTCATGGCTTTTTTTTTTTTTTTCTTTTTTTAAATATAACTTGTCAACTGCCCTTTATAAATGTTAGAGTGAATGAAATCTTTATCCTTTTGTTTGTTTGTTTGTTTGTTTGTTTGTTTAATGCAGGAAAGTCCAAGAAAGGTATGATAGCCTCCCTGTGGTCTACAGTGGTATATTTTTAGTCGGATTGTTCCTTCTATCCAATAGAGAAAAAAATTGTTGTACATTTTTTTCAAGAAACACAATGCTCGTGGCAGCCGCTGCTCCTTCAAAGGCAGCTGCATGGCTCTTCTCGTTTGGACTTTTATAACAAGTTCAGACCATGCAGGAATCACAGAGACTGTGACAGCAGAGATTTGTGGACTCAGTAGCCACATAAAGAGAAGAGTGGGTAGAGTATACAGGCTCGGTGCATAGCAGGACGTTTCTTGTTATAAGGCTGGGTGGACATAAATAAAGCCTAGGACAGACTAGAAGGATTTAGGAAACTCCGTTATATTTCTTTTGCTTATGTTCATTTGGAAAGGAAGTGTTTGGAGAGATAAGAAAAATATAAACACCTAATATAAACACCTGCCTTGAATACACAAGAAGGCTATTGCTCTGCTTAAGTAGCAATACATAGCATGAGAATGAACTTGTTATAAAGTTTCATGGACTGTGCATCTAATTATGTGTATGAGCATTTTGCCTGCATGTATTCTTGTGCACCAGATATATGTCTGGTACCCAAGGAGACCAGAATCTGAAGTAACGAAAGGTTATGAGCAGCCATGTGAGGTTTAGGAACGGAACCCAGGTCCTCTGGACGAATAGCCGGAGGCTTAACCACTGACCCACCTCTCCACCTGCTTGAATAGGAAATACTACCCCGAGTTCTTACATATTATTTGCTACTGGCACTTGAATTAATAAAAATGATTTTATAGATATAATCTTGGTTTTTATTAGTAATATCATTACTATTTTCTGTTTGACCAATTTCGTTTAGAAGGTACTTTTTCTTCTCTTTTGTACCAAATCTTTTTTTTTCTAACTATGCATGTATTGTGAGCCTTTAAAAGAAAAAAAAAATCCTTAGCTTTTCTTTCTAAGCTTAGACTGAATGGAAAGTGTGACATCATTCATGTAAAGTGTGACATTGTTCATGTTCATCTGGTGTTATTACTAATATGACAGAGAGTGCATGTTCGTGGATGCTTCCCATCCCTGTGCCAGTATTTCTGACCGTGTACCTTTCCCCTTTCTCGGCCTTTCTCCCCTCTCCTTTGACTTATCCGTTCTTCTGGCTGTGGACTGTCATTAGGAAGAATGAATTCTTCAGCAGGTGAGCGGTGACAAGTGCATTCACTATCAGAGTCTTGATCCGTTTCATCTAAGCTCGAATTATAATCTTAAGCCATCCTACCTCCCTTATTAAGGCACACATTACCATTAAAGATATATCATACATATGTGAAATATGTTGTGAAAACTGCATATTTCATGTGGTTAATTAACAAGAGAAATTTGGACACCAGTAAGCCAGACAATATTAAAACTGGCATTAAAGTTAGGAAAAGTTACTGGGAGTTGTACTCTGTTCTAAAGCTTTCCCGGGCAAGGAAGAGGGCTGAGCTGGTTGCTTCCTGTTACATTCTATGCTATGAAACAAGACCAGACATGGGGTCTTGCTTTCTAGACCTTAGAACTACTCCCTCACACAGTGCTCTCAAGAGTACCTATCTTAACGTCAGCTCTTTTCATTCCACTGAATATTGTTCTTGCCATATAATTAAAAAAAATAACAAAACCAAGTGGATTTAGGTTGAGAATGTCTCAAGTTTCCCAAGTTAGTTCCTTGGTTCCACCCCTAAAAGTAGACTCATGTCTACTTCATTTGATCGGTGAGTTTACTCAGTGACCATTTTGTGATGTCTCCGTGGTAACTAAGCCAGGGTCTGCAGTGAACAGACGACCTGTGTCTCCTTCACAGAGCCTTCCACTCAGGGGCTGCTCTACTCTGTGTCTGAGACTGCCATCCAGGTACTCTTAAGCTCTGTTCTGCTATGGTCTTTCCTTTATAGGAAGTACAGGTGCCTTTGGACAGTCCGATTTGAGCTCAAATATCCAAACCAGCTCCCTCAGGTGCAGTTCTAAGATCACAAGGCAGAGACCTGTGCCCTTATTTATTGACTCATTTATTTCCTTTATCTAAAAAAAAAAGTCTTATTGTGCATTGCAGGCTGACTTGAAACTCAAAACAATGTTCCTGCCTCAGCCTCTTGAGGGCCAGGATTACAGGCGCACACACCACCATACCATGGACATGCCTTATTTACAACCAAACAAAAGCCATCTCAGGTTCACAATCATAACAGACAACTCTTGCCAGTTGGCAGTGTCAAGCAGCTCAATGAGGTGAATGCCCGGTTCACACTGGAAATGAAAATGCTGCATTGGAACTGGGCACACAATCTACAGGCATTGTTCTTTTAGCTTCCGGAGAAGTCTAAGGTCCTCATTCTGCTTTTGGAATGACCTAGAGAGTCCTTTGGCATAGAGCAAAGCTGAGCAGATCTTGAGTTGCTCTGGGGAGCTGAGGTCCACAAGGCACAGGGCTTCACACTGTGGAGTAGCTGTTCCCTGTATGCAGGTCTGAAAATGTTGAGCTTCTTAGTTCCCTGCCTTTCTCACTAGTAGGTATACATTTATCTTCTTGGTCTGGGATATTTCTGAAGAAAACAAATCAAACCCCAGAGCTCTGGAAGATTGGAAAAGCAAGCCATCCAGTTGTTTGAGAGTGTGAGCTTTTCTTCTCACTGTCCTGAGAAGGTGTTATTTCCTCTTCCTTGGGACTGCCATTTCCTCACTGAAGAGAGCGCCTTGGAGGAGGGGAGGAGAGGGGTTGGGGTAGAAATCAGAGCCTGGGCTGTAATCCCCATATGCTCTCAATTGCACAGATATCTTCCAAGGCATTTTGTTTTGTTTTTGTTTCACGTTGGGATGAGGACGTGTCATAAATATAGCTGATAGCCAATGTGAAGGCTTTTCAAGCTTCAGCATTGTCTAAAAGTCATAAGAAAATAATTGCTTGTAGCCTTTTCAAATAATTTCTCTTGTCATTTTCCCTTCCTTTCCTAATGAACATCTGGAACTGATGTAAAAGGAACAATTAATAATTCAAAAAGCCCCAGTGTAAAAGGTAAATACCCGAGTGGTGGCTTTCTTGCCTTTCTTTTCCAAGTGACAGGAGCTGCAGACTTGGAATGTCTGGCTTTGTGTGACACTGGGTGCATGAGTCGCTGCGGGAAAGGATGTTCTGTCTGATCTCACAGTGTGCCTATGTGCTTTGCATCCTTCCCTAGTTCTGTGATATGTGGCTTTACTACGTGCATATCTGTCATCTATAATGGCAGTTGTGAGAGGGAAGCTCATTTTCCTAGCGATCCACTAGTCTGAAAAACATAGTGTCACAATTCCAAAACCACACAGAAGTCAAAGGTCCTGAAAATATGCCTGTTGCTCATAATTTTCTAGAGTCTTTGGGTAGGCTACTTTGCTAAGGCATCACATAGATGAGGCTCCTATTTCTAAATAAATGTTAAATCAGTAGCCATGGATGCTGTTTTGTTTGATTGTTTTGTTGTTTTGTTTTTGTCTTTTTGTCTCCTTTAGATCATTTTTTTCTCTTAATTAAAATCCTCATTGAAAAGTAGCTCCAAAGAAAAGATGACATATTAAAGTAGTCTACTTGTAAACTTTTGATAGGTCTGCGATTAACTTTTATCAGGAAAAAAAATCTCATATTGGAAAAAAAAAGATTGTAAACTATAGAAAATCATTTTGAGGAATTTGAACTTGTTCACTTCCATCCCTGTTTCCTGTGTACATATGACACAGAACAGAGAAGATGACAGTACGGCCTTTAATGCTCAAACGCAGCTATAGCAATAGCACAGGGTAGGACCTCGGTGTTAGAGTACAAGGAGAAGAAAGCACTTTTCATTTATGGTGCTTTTGATGTTTTTGATACCCACACTTTCAAATAGTTAGCGGCAGTTAGCTAAGGGCTAACTGTGACTGTGAGGGGGTAAAGAGAAAGTTCACACCATGGCAAGGAGAAGGGGCCTAGCGGTGGGAAGGGTTGTTGACTCTGAATCTTTTAATAAGTAACTGGCAGAGGAGACATTGATGGAGGAGAAAGACAGAGCAAAAGACAGAGACAAAGACTACAAAAACAAAAGAGAGAAGTGCAGCTTGCATCTGAACCAGATGAAACCATCACAGACGCTATGAAACACACATTTCTCAACCCCAAATCCCCTTGCTGTTTTGTGAATGCTCCTGATATCTGCATGCTGTCAGAGTGGTGACAATGGTGACTGCCCTGTAACGCTGGCCTTGAGCTGGGCATCATATTGCCTTCACTTAAACCCATTTCTAGAGGATTCAGAGCCTTTGATTGTGCTTCTGGTTCCTGGGGAGTGTGCATGTGTTTCAGTGTGCTGATGTAATGCTCTCAGCTGTGCCGAGTTGAAGGATGAGATTTAAGAGGTGCCAAGTGATCCCACTGACAAACAGAATCCCTCACATGACCACTTCTTTCAAAGTCTTGCTCACACTGGGCACGACATTCTTTCTTTGATCTCCCGGACTTCAGAATATGCTAGATCTGTGTCCAGATTTCAGGTGCAGATGTTTCTCATTGGTGGCTTGAGTCCGTAAATTTGTGAGAGTCTGAGCTTGATAAATGAGACATATTTACATATTTATGGCTTTCTCCTTAGGTTATAATCACCAACAGATGAGTGAAGGACAAAGACAGAAACCTGAATTTTACAGCCGCACAGCATCTGAGTCAAACGTCTACTTGAATAGTTTCCATTACCCAGATCGCAGCTACAAGGACCAGGCCTATGACACGCTGAGCCTGGACAGCTCTGACAGCATGGAGACCAGCATCTCTGCCTGTTCACCAGACAATATTTCTAGGTAAGACTTGGAGAAAGCCACCTTCTGGTTTCAAACGTAAACTCATCAGTTTGAGACATATTCTATATTATAACCCCAAGTCTCCAATATAAGATCTATAAGGCAG
The DNA here is from genome assembly GCF_008632895.1 of Mastomys coucha. Taxonomy (NCBI): domain Eukaryota; kingdom Metazoa; phylum Chordata; class Mammalia; order Rodentia; family Muridae; genus Mastomys; species Mastomys coucha. The sequence goes on along the minus strand of NW_022196894.1, from coordinate 43,585,248 downwards.
AAAAGGGCTGGGAATCATGGGGAGCCTGGGAAGTCGTAACCTCTCATCATATGTTTCTTGCTGGCCATGTATGATAAGGTCGACTTTCTCATTTCAAGTTCTGTATGCTTGCTTTCTGATTTACACTGTGCTTCAAAACTCAAGTCTAGCTCTATTGGTAAAACCCAAATTCTATTTCTGCTTTTTTTAGTATTATTATTAATAGGGAAATGGTCTTTAAACACACAGAATTTCAAATGCTCTTTTGGCCCTTTTACTTTGGTGGAGAGAAAGTGTTAGTTATTCTGTATATTAAAATTTGTACAAGGATTTAGCCACTCACACTTGTCCTTTTGAGACTAGTAAAAGCAGTGCTATGAGCTCAGGAGCAAACACATCTATACTATAAATTAGTGGTGGTAGTTACCCTTTGCTCAAGCCTTGACCACAAGTTCCCCGCCATCTACTGGGTAAAGTGAAACCCAGATCCAGCATTGAGGACCCCACCACATCTGTCTCCTTCTTTCAGCATTCCAGCATGAGAAGCCTCAGCATACTGATAAAGTTAGTGCTTAACATTTTCTCACAGTAGGAGCACAGAGTAGCTTCCAGAATATTCTCACACAAGGTAGTTCTAAAATTTAAGCAGAATGAGATTTTGTAGATTTTGCCCTTGTTTTCTAAGACTTAAGACATGTTTTTTTTTTTTTTCCTAAATCATGGGCCAAATGTTTTAAAATGTATTCTTTGACAATACATACATACACACACACACACACACACACACACACACACACTCAGACACTCACACATATTTGTGTGTGTTTATATAGATGTGTGTATGTTTTATGCATGTATATATAATGTACTTTGATCACATTTACTCCATTAATATTTTATTTTTTTAAAGATTCATTTATTTATGTTATATATGCACTGTCACTCTCTTCATGCATACCAGGAGAGGGCACAGATCCCATTACAGATGATTGTGAACCACCATGTGGTCACTAGGGACTGAACTCAGGACCTTTGGAAGAGTAGTCAGTGCTCTTAACGGCTGAGTCATCTCTCCAGCCCTCCATTAATCTCTTATCCCCCCAACTACCTCTCAACCCCTGTCATTTCTGGGCACCCAAGACCCTTTTTTTTTTTTTTGACCCTTGTGTTTAGCGATAGTGTAAATAACGATGCTGAAATAGCAAAGCCACTGCCAGATCCACTCATCTTCTGGTTGTCCTAAAAATGATGTTTCAACAAAAAAAGTGAAGGCGAATGTACCCACAGCTCAGTAATTCTATCGCTCTACAAATGGCTTTTGGTGACATAATAAACCACAAAGCCAAGTTTGTGTCACTAGAATTTCAGGATGGAATTACTTATTTAATAGACTTATAATTTTGGGATATTTTAATGCATAGTTTAAAAAGACTTCAGCACAGTAAAACAACAAAAACAAAAAATTGTTTTAGTTCTTGCTTGTTCTCTGTACTAGTTTCAAGACAATCCTGAGGAATGCATTTCTTCATAGCACATGTTCCAGACATTCTGTGTCTTCTGTGTGCCTGGACTTCATCATAGTATTTTACAGCATAAGAAGGCGTACAAGCTTACCTTAGTTTTAATATGCTTTTAAAACATTTTCTCTCTAGATTTATTTATTTTATTTTATGAATATGAACATTGTGCCTGCTTGTATGTCTGCACTGTGGGGGTGCCTGGCACCTGTGGAGGCCCAAAGAGAGCATCAGATACTCTGGATTCACTGACATGTATACACACATGTTACAGTTATAGACAGGTGTCTCGTGGGTTCTGGAAACTGAACCCAGGTCCCCTGGAAAGGCAAAAGATGCATTTAACCACTGAGCCATCCCTCTAGTCCATAAGATGCACTTTTAAAGGTAGTGGCACAGAAGTAAAATTCCTAATCTGTCACTTTTTCACTTCACAGTCTACTTTTTGTTCAATTTTTGACACTGGGAATAAATGCTTAGTGATATCTGACCATAGCAGTCATTACCCATGACGGTCAGCACTGTAGGATCAGTCCTGGGTCAAACAGCTATGGACAATAATGGTGGCTGTGCACAATTACTTACCTGGAGTGACAGTTCTACAGTAATATTGTCATATCGAGATCTAAGGGACAGATATGGCTCACCAGACTCACACACAACCAAAACTATGTGCAGTGACAGACATGTTAAAGAGCTTGGGTTTGGCTTGGGTTTGGTGATCATTTTACAGTACACATACATGTCACAGTATCACATCATACACCATAAATATATATACTTGTTAGACACATACTTGATAAAGATGAGAATGGAAGACAAGTAAACAAACAAAGACACACAAAAAAAAAACTAAATAAATATAAATTATATAAAATGTGGCAAGTCCGGTGGACAATAGTGAGTTTTGTTTCTTCTGTGTGTAGGTGTCTGTGTGTATGTGCATGCCTTGTGTGTGTGTGTGTGTGTGTGTGTGTGTGTGTGTGTGTGTGTGTGTATGAGAAAGAGAGAGAGAGAGAGAGAATATAGAACTCACAGCTTCATGTACCCCAGGCAAGTGCTGTACCTCAAAGTCCTATTATTTTTTAATTCAGGGTTTTAAGACCTGTGATTTAGTTGAGACATAAGCCATATACCTGTGATCATGGACAGCAGCGTGTAATATGCATACAGTTGCATGCTGTTGTGTGGTCCACAGCTATGTCCTCAGCTTTCTCAGTTGGGTCAGTGACATTTGTTCCCTTTCCTCTATGAAGCTGAGTATAATCAATAAAAGCGATAAGGATTTTATGCATATAATTAAAGGGTTATTTGCCCTGGAGTCTTACTATGAAAAGAATACAACTTATGCTTTTGTATTTTGCCCAACATCTAATGGAAAGAATAGAAGAAAAAGAAAGGAAAAAAAAAAGATCCTTGTATTCTGTTTCTTGGGGAAAGCACCTGACGAGCATGTGCCCCCCCCTCCCCACACACACACACTGCACTCAGTTGTTAGGCTTGTAAGAAGATCCTTGTACCCTTTAGGTAGTTCCCTCTCTCACATCTGCTCCTGGTGGGACCGGCAGTTTTCAGAGGAGCCACATGTGCTGTATTACTGGAGTCCATCATCTCTTCAGAAACGCTCTTAGTCTTAGCTATCTTAGATTTGATTCTGCCAAAAACAGTTGAGGAGGCTAAGTGTGGTATCTCACACCTGTAAATTCTAGCCCTTAAAGGTGGAGGGAGGAGCCAGGCAATGGTGGCGTATGCCTTTAATCCCAGCACTTGGGAGGCAGAGGCAGGTGGATTTCTGAGTTTGAGGCCAGCCTGGTCTACAGAGTGAGTTCCAAGACAGAGAAACCCTGTCTTGAAAAAAAAAATTGGTGGAGGTAGCAGGATAGTGGGTTCTAGGCCAGCTGAGCGCTGAAGTGAGACTCTGTCTCAAAAGTGTGTTCATACAGGGCTGGGGAGATAACTAAGTCCATAATGTACTTGCCACATTAGCATTAAGGTCTGAATTCGATCCCTAGAACCAGTTTAAATATATAATAAGTAGATAGATGTCAGGCATGGTGGCAGAGGCCATTAGGATCTGAATTCAATCTCTAGAACAAGTTTACATACACAGATACATAGATACATAGATACATACATACATACATACATACATACATACATACAATGCCAGGCATGGTGACACAAGCTTGCAGTCTAGATCCAGAAGAGGGGTTTAACTAATCAAACCTCTGTTCAGGGCTTCTGGAGAACAACACTCAATGCTGACCTCTAGCTTCTATCACATGCGCGAGCTCACACACACACCTCTACCCCACATGAACATACATACACACATACTCAGGTACATATATTACTTATGCTTTACATGATATACTCTGATAACCCAAAAGGACTCCAAATATTCCCTTTTGCACATATTTTATGCATGTTCTATGAATGTCCCCCCGGGCTGAACTCTGTGCTATGGGGACACGAACCTTTCCATTCTCAAGTCGACCTAAAAATAAGGCAAGCGCTTGAGGGAGCACACACACTGGACAGGACGTAGCAGGGCTCTAGAGACTCAGACATCAGGATGCATGACCTCTGGCCTAGACCCCGGGTGTTCTTACAGCTCCCACTCATTTTGCTTTTGGTTTTGATTTCCTTTCAATGGTTGGTGTT
>NW_022196894.1:43569574-43581078 GCF_008632895.1 Mastomys coucha | reverse complement strand
TCTTTTGTACAGTTTCAGAACTAATATGGCAGGTAAGGGCTTTGAACAAAACCGACCACCACTTGCTCAGTGTACCCATGCAAGTCACTTCAACATTCGGGTCATTTCAAAAGTCAAATGCCCACACATGTAAAGGGACACACTGCCCAACTGAAGACAGGGACCTCAGTCATGAGGCATCATTTAGCTAGAGTGTGGCAATTATTTGGGGAGCAGTGACTGGAGGAAGGCTCTCTGTCACTGTTAGGTTGACAGCTGGATTTTGGACACCCATTTTGTAAGACTTAGCTTTACCTTCTGTGCTTCTGGCCAATAGACACTGCTCTTGTCTTATGTGCCCATTTTTTGACTTCTACACTGAGATAAATATTGAGTCAGCTATGATTTTCAGAGATGAGTTGATTGCCCACCCCCGAAAAGACCAAATGACTCATGAGGAATATCCTTCAAATTATACATGCTTGATTGTGACATGTAACTTGACACATGTGTGTGATTTGATTGCGACATGTAATTTTGGTGTGTGAGTCTGGTCAAGTGAACGATGTTTTTTTAAATATATTTTTATTAATTCTTCGTGAACTTCATACGTGCACACATTGTATTTGGATCCCATTCATCCTCCCCTACTTCCCTCCCTCAGCAAATGTTTTTAAAAGGCTTTTTCTTTGCTTCAGCGCCAGCACATCCAATATTGCCAGAATAGAAGAAATGGAGAGACTCTTGAAACAGGCACACGCGGAGAAGACGCGGCTGCTTGAGTCCAGGGTAAGATGATCTCCTGCCAGGAGTCTGGGATGGACATGGGAGCAAGGGGCCCTACCCTTGCCAGCAGCCTTCGTTCAGGGGCCTTACTAGGTGCTGTGACCTTGGCAGCTGCTTGGTCCCCTTTCCTTTTCCAAAAGAAATGGTACTAAAGAGTTGACACGGAAGGCCCTTTACTGCGCTTCTGTGCCTTGAAACTTCAAGCGTGTGCTTGTGTTTCACATAGACTGGGATCTGCTCTCTACTGCATCCCTTCCCCCTCCCCCTGTGATGGCCAGTTGTTGAATGGTTTTTGAAGGAATAGGGAAGAATGATATTTCTTTATGCATTCTCCCGTCCTTCCCAACTCATGCTGACCATGCTATTGTGATATCCGAAACACCCAAGGTATTGTGACTATTTCAGGTCAGAATCAGAAGAACTTCCTTGGGACTCCCCCCACCCCCAACGCCTTTGCATCCTGCCCGAGGGCACCTCCTTTCCTTTTCCAACTTCCTACAAAACTTCCTCTGTGGCCTTCAGCCAGGAAGCTGCACCACAATAACGGGAGTTGGAGCGACCGGTGGCCTTCACCCAGGAGAGTCTCCCAGAGATCAGCCTAAACTTCATGTAGGGCTGTGTGACATTTGAAAAGGGAGGAACAAAATGGCTGGATGTAGCCACAAGCCAAAGTTTCACTGAAGACTCATATTTAATTGTTGGTTGATTAACTAATAGCATACGATAACTTTGGAAGCTATGCACATGTTATATATTTTAAGAAACCAGAATACAAGGTGAAAATTGTCTAAAGAGAATTTGGGTATTTATTTCTTGGTCCCTTCAAGTATAATTGCCACAATTTAAAATAATTATGGTTCCGTATGATGATAATTAGGAACGGGAAATGGAAGCCAAAAAACGAGCTCTGGAAGAAGAAAAACGACGCCGGGAAATCCTGGAAAAACGACTGCAAGAAGAAACCAGCCAGAGGCAGAAGTTAATAGAAAAAGAAGTCAAAATAAGAGAGAAACAAAGGGCGCAGGTTGGTCCATCAGTATGGATGCATGAGTGTAGGTTGCCCCCTGATGGTCATTTGTAGAAGATTTTAATTCTGTTCTTGGAATACCTGGTGTTTGGCAGAACATTAAGAGAAATAAATATAAGGGTGAGTGTTCAGGCTGTGATCATTTTAGAACTTCTAGGAAACTGTCGTGGAACTACCCTAGCAGAGCAGAACTTTGCTCCACTTGCATGTAATTCATATGTTCTACTTAAATGCTGGAGAGAAAGGCTTCTACCCATTCTCTGGCCATTTAAGGGAGAATGAATATGTTTTATCCAGCTTTGAAAAGGGGCATTGCAGTGATCATTAAAGACACAGGGGCCCAGGGAGATGGACCAGCAGTTAAGAGCACGTGCTGCTCTTCCAGAGGACTGGAATTCTGTTCCTAGCCAACACTCAGATCTGGAAACTGCCTGTCTGTAACTCCAGCTCCACGTGGCCCAATACCTTTTTCTGGACTCTTCTGGTACTGCACTCAACTGCACATTTACACACACACACACACACACACACACACACAATTAAAGGTAAAAATGTGTAATTAAAATGTTTTTTAAAACTATACATATTGAGAGATGATAGATAGCTTAGAATATATGCCCATATATAGGTAATTTGTAATATATATGTATATACATTATGTGTGTATATATATGCACATCATTTTATATGTATACATATATGCACATCATTATATATGTATATATGCACATCATTATATATGTATATGTAAATATATGTATTTCAAACTATCATCTATACTCTGTATAGATGTATATGTATACACACACATATTCCAAACTAAAAACTTTGGTGAAGGGAGGAAGGAGGCAGTCTCTAAAAGGGAACTTTCCAAAACAAGATAAATTTAAATCAGACCAGTCCAGTTTCTTAGCATAGTGGTATATTTTTTCCTTTTTCTAACCACCTATGTCCCCTTTCCTACACTAATCTATAATGCATGTTCCTTCAATAACAAAACTCAACTAAATTGAGGTTAACTATTTATTGATTAACTTTCTTTGTTACTCATCATAGATTTGAATCCATATCTTTTCCATTATAGCTATTTATACTATGCATGTTTTCTGGCGACAAAGATATTAAAAATACTACATCATGAAAGGCTCACACCAATTTTATAGAAGTTGGTAGACTCTAAGGCAGACTCTACCTTCATTTCTATCATTTCCCCTATCCTCTCCAGTTGCTGATCATTGGTCCGATAGTAACTGGCCTCCATCTTTAAAGCTGTATGTGTGGAGCGGCCTTTGTAAGCCTATGGTAGCTGCCTTGCAGTGAAGGCAAAATACTGAGGAAAACTGGAAACTGAAATGGATCCTTTTATTGGATTACGTCCTGACCTCTGCTAAACTCTGACTGGTGGTGAAGGTCATCCATGCATGTTTAATATCTGAAGCTAAAGCAAAGGGCAAAATTCTATTTTAATCTTGATTATAAGCTTTTCCTCCAGCAATGTGATTAGATCATTTCCCGAGGGCAAACACATAGAATTATTTAACAGAATTAGAGAGAGAGAGAGAGAGACAGACAGACAGACAGACAGAGACAGAGACAGAGACAGAGACAGACAGACAGACGGGACGGGGTGGGGGTGAGTTGGAAACATCATCCATGGTAGTCTGTGCTTCCCGGATGCTATTAACCTTGGTCCTCATCATTAGTAAAACAAGACATGTGCACACATTCTTAGGCCTCTGCTTCCCAAGTTAGGTCCAGCATCGATTGTACCCCTCAGTTTATTTTAGCTTCTCTTTTCAAAGCGTGCATCTCTTCCTTAAATAGATACACTGACATTTGTAACCCTGGGGGACCTTTGGGGGCTTGTACCTACTAAACAGTGTCTGTCTAATCAGTCTGTGTCCAGATTACCTTAGAACTATTGTTGTGTTGGGTAGGAGAAGAGAACCATTTCCTGGGGGAGAATCCTGGTCTGCAAGGAGCAGCTGAGCGGCAGCATGCCTCATTCCCCAAGTGGTTTACTGACTGACTTCATTGATGTTACATTTGGGAGGGCTTTTCATTCCTATATCTGCCCTTCTTAAGGAGTAGAATCAACAGGCTCCCCTTTAGCCATGCCTTCTCTAATGTAGCCCCCTACTTAAGAACTGCCAGTGTCCAGAGGATAAGCACCTTGTTATCATGTAAATTACTTGGCGTTTTTTTCTTGTTTTTGTTTTGTTTTGTTTTGTTTTAAAGCTTCAGCTCTACATTTCCTTCTTTACACCTAACATAATGCAATCTGGGGGATTAAAGAACAAAAAAACAGTTATCACCTATACACTACGGATGAAATGTGTTTTGCATTTTTCCAGGCTCGTCCGCTGACTCGTTATCTGCCTGTCCGGAAGGAAGACTTCGACTTGCGGAGTCACGTGGAAACTGCCGGCCACAATATTGACACCTGTTTTCACGTGTCAATCACAGAGAAGACTTGCCGAGGATACCTCATCAAAATGGGTGGAAAAATTAAAACGTGGAAAAAACGCTGGTTTGTTTTTGACCGGAATAAGCGAACATTTTCTTACTATGCAGGTATATGATTAAAAAAACAAAATAAAAAACAAAAACAAATCGAAGTGATATATTCAAATCTGTTAAAAATAAAAGGAAATTGAAATTGATTATCTGAACCTAGAGAATTTGGGAGGCTGAGGCAGGAGGATCATTTGAACCTACCAGTATGCAACTAACCTAGACAACATGGTGAGAACCTATCTCAGAAAGAAAAAGAGAAAAGAAAAGAAACAAATAGAAACAGAAAGAGAGAAATAAAGAAAGGGGTTCATATATAAAATAAGTAATGGCAATGATAACTTGGTAGGCATACATTATTTTATATTCACATTTATATAGTAGAATATGATATGAATTTAACTTTTTACAAATAGCAATCATGTTACTTTTAAAAGTGTGAATTAATCCATTCTATTTCTGAAATAAACTACAGTTCAAGTATGTATTAAATGGAACATAGTTTTATATTAAATTATTTCCCTTTAAACCACAAGGCCATTAATATGTATTTTTTGACACATGACCTATTTAAATGACACATAACCCAGCAGCCCTAGTTGCCGGTTGTTGGGCTGTGTTTTATAAGATAGTCTTGATCTTTCAAGAATAGCGAGCACAGCTCATCAGCAAACTAGGGAATGAACAAGCACTCATGAAGTATTGAACACATTTTGGGATTCTTAAGTGCTTAACTGTGGGAAACATACTCTACTGAATCTTGTGAATACACAATGTAACTGGAACACTTACTTAAATGCCTCCTGGGTGAGGCACAGTGGTACACAGCTGCAACCTCATCACTCAAGGATGAAAACAGAACAAGTCTGAGGCTAGCCTGGGCTGTGCCACACAGTGATCAAATGTGAAACATGCCCATTATAAGCATTAGACTAGTCCAAGTCTCTTCTGCTGCTAAGGAAGGGTGGTATCACACCAGTATTGGTTCTGGGAATTGAACCAAGGTCCTCTGGAAGAACAGCTAGTACTCTTAACCATTGAGCCACCTCTCCAGCCCCAGGGTCTGCTTTCTTATCCAGAGTCTCTCATAAAGGTCCGCAGTAGCAACCTTAAGTGCAATAGAAATGCTACCTGCTTCACAGGAAATCCAGTCTATCATCCATGGACTTAAACACATATCATCCAACACATAAACACATTTGTGTAGCATTCTAGTCTTTACAGCCTCACTTAGAATGTTCCAAAAGAAAAGATTAAAGGACTTGGAAGAGAGAGCATTTCCATTACTCCATGTTTCTCTCACCTGTGTGTGTGATTTCACTATTAGTCAGGTGTGCAATTCAGGGACCCTACCAGCTTTCCAAAACCTCCCTCCCTCTAACCCATGCAAGGGTTGTTGCTAAACTGAAACTTTCAGTGGCTGGTTTTCAATTTTATTTTAAATACAAAGTTTTGGCATGTTCAGGAGCCTGATACCAAAACTGATAAGAAGGAGATTCCCCCAGCTCTTTTGCATTCACATCAGAAGTGACTGCGAAGCAGAATAGCCTCAGGTAGATTCTGCCAGTTTGGCCCTGTTCACACCTGTCTGTCATCAGACCTGCGTGCTTGAGGCTAGACTGTTATACACAGTGAGTTCTAGAACCTCCATGGCTATGTAGAGACCACATCTCAAAATTAATTAATGAATAAATTAATTAGTTAATTAAAAATAAGTAAACCATTAGACATGTTCTTTGGCAGTTTCATACATGTGTGAGAGGCATTATGGTCACTCCTACACTCATCCTTTTTTATCTCCTGATCCCCATTAACCTCTTTGTCCTCTATCAAGCTCTTTTCCACACTCATGTCCATTTGTCTTATGACCCATTGAGTTTAACCAGAGCCCTCTGTGTGAGCATAGGTTTGGCATATTCATTGGAATCTGGGTTATTGCACTAACACCTAGGCCATCTGAGGTCATTTAAATGCTAAGTAAACATTTTATTAAGGATCATAAATCATGAATTATGTTTTTTCATGTTCATCAGTGGTAATAAAATACTTAACAATCAACTATCTTTGCAGACAAGCATGAGGCTAAATTAAAAGGAGTGATATACTTTCAAGCCATTGAAGAAGTGTATTATGATCACCTCAAGAATGCTAATAAGGTAAGTATTAATTTCCTAAGTTTCTGAAACTTTTTTTCTTTTTTTGGCATCTAGGGTCCTTTGCACTCCAGGCAACTATTTTATCCTCGGCCTCCTTTCATGTTCTGTTTTTGAGAAAAGGTCTCACTCTGCTATCTGGACTGGCTTTGAACTTGAAGTGCTCCTGCCTCTTGGGTAGTTGGTGTTATGAGCATATGCCGATATACCTGGTTAAATGCTATAATTTGAATATGTAATTAAGTTAGGGAAAAAGTTATTTAGGGAAAAAAAGTTAGGGAAAAAGTAACTTAGAGCTTGTGTTCTCACAAGATGAACAAATGTGATCAGAGTAGTGCTACAGTTAAAACTGAAAATGTGTTAAGTGAATGGTTGGTTTTCATGGTAAAGTAATGGTGAAATAAGAAAAGTTCTGGATATGAGTATTTTGGAGATGCTAAAAAGCTGCTCTACAAGCTATTTGGAATGGGATACTTATTATATAATTAGCAAGGCAAATCATAACTTATCTAGACCTTTAAAAGGCCAATAATAACCACTGTTATTGAGTGTCACCTAGCAATCAATTTTTATGCCTTACCAACTAGTCAGTGAATCAGTGAGCTCTGCATGAAATTGTGTGTCTGAAGCCCCAAAAGATGGTCCATCCTGGGGACAGTGTACAGGGTGGAGTAGAACATTGTAGGGTAGCATAAATAAGACCTTTACAGGCAATTTTTAAAGCAAAAGAACCTTCACGTATCTGTTCAACTTTCAATGTGTTTGTTTGACATTCTTTTCTTGTTTCTAATTCCAGAGTCCTAATCCATTACTCACCTTTAGCGTCAAGACGCACGACAGAATCTATTACATGGTGGCCCCTTCACCGGAGGCCATGCGGATCTGGATGGATGTTATAGTGACTGGAGCAGAAGGATACACCCACTTCCTGTTGTAGTGAACTTTGGCTGTGGTCCACTTCAGGGAAGACTGCAATAGTCTCTTACAAGAATGAGGCCATATCCAGTCTCAGATGGAAAGGCCCAACAGACCATCCCTTTGGCTGTGTGCACTCAGAACTCTTTTTATAATGGGGAACCTTTCATACAAGAGGAAGCAGGGCCCATAGTGATAGAACTGAAGCTCCTACAACAAAAACAAAAACAAAACACTATTTTGATAAAAGCAACATTTAGATACACACTCTTTTTTATCAGCTGGTGTTAGTCAAATGAACTGAACAGTTTACACAATATCTGTAAATATGTACTTAGAAATACAAGATTATTTTAGCACCCAGCTCATTTGCCCATGGTGATCACCTGCCTTCTTTGTAGGAAGTAGAACTTTATAGAAATAGACAAATAATGACTTAGAAAGCAACAGGTTTTAGACATTTTGCCTTAGTTCTTAAATACTGCACCTAAACCAAAGACTTGGCTTGACTCCTGTTTAACATCAGTGTTGCTCTCTAAATAGTCTTTAAAATAGGATTTTGATATTAACTCTGTAATATCCACCCCCAGCCTATAACAAGCTTCTGTGCATATATAATAAGCCACTTTTTTTTAAAAAAAAAAAAAAAAGAATAAAAACCAAAAAACAAAAAACCTCCTTGTTTTAAGAAAAGGCTATCTCAGACAACAGACCCCTGCAACATCAGGCAGTTTGAATTAAGGAGAATATTTAGTGGGGGATCCTGTTTTGTTGAAGATTTGTCTGTTCCCAGAGCTGAGAATGAAAGTAACCAGTAGCCAGTGTGCTCCACACTGCTGGATTCCCCTTGCTTATGAAGCAAACATGTTATCGGCACCCTCACATGGCGTAACTATGAACCCTTCTCTGTTTCACCAAAAATCTGAGCAATTACAATATCTTTTTTTTTTCCAAAAGACAACCAAAATTCAAATTAACATTCTCTATGCTATATCTTTTTCCATGTATCTTTACAAATAGCCTTTGTTTTTAGAGCTGATGTTTGTTGAATGAAATGACTTCAGGCAAGTCTCTTTTATAATCATTTTTCAAGTGCCATTTGTGTGTGTGTGTGTGTGTGTGTGTGTGTGTGTGTGTGTGTGTGTGTGTTCTGTGTTTGTTAAGTATGAACAAATTATTTCCTAAAACATGCCAAATGGATAGAAGTAGAAAACAATGTTTAGAAATGTGTCCATAAAACTGTCAGGCCTAACTGAGTACAATTAAAAGAGAAACTTACAGTGTAGTTTTTATACCTGTATACATGTTGCCAATAATAAGATTTTTGCAACTGGATGATGCAAGGTTTTACTTGAATAACGAGGGACAAAGATCATGATCATAGGAGGTATTATTTTTGTCTGTGATTTTTGCAGAGGTTCCCCTTCAATGCTAGTGGTCTTAAACATTGAAATGTAATTGTTAAGATTTGGTTCCTTGATGTAAAGATACAATTTGTCTGTACTGTACTTTCTTCATAGGATTGTAAGAGTGTTCTAATCAGTTTGCATGTCATGAATCTTTTAGATATGTATGTGTGTTAAATATATGATATTTAGATTAAAGTGTTCACCTGATTCACATTTGAAACACTCTCTCTCTCTCTTTCTCTCTCTCTCTCTCTCCCTCTCTCTCTCTCTCTCTCTCTCTCTCTCAGTAATCACCTATCCATAACATAACAGAGAGTGTATTAATCAGTAGCAGTTAATGGTAGAGTCTACATAAAGATTGGTATATGCTGACATTATGATTGGAAATCCACAAACTAATTGGAAGCACCCCTGGTCACATTCCCATTACTGACAAAATGAGGTGAACACTGAAAAAATCTTACACATTATTCTTATGTTTTTATATAAATTAGTTATCACTGAGGTCTTCAAGGAAGAGAAGAAGCTGTAGTTCAAAATAAAGCTGAGGGCACCTCATTCTTCTGGATGTCAGAGAGAGAAGCTAGCATCAAAAAACAGAATCAAAACTTCTTTCACTTTTCATTTGGTGGGCACCTCTTTCTTCTGGATGTCAGAGAGAGAAGCTAGCATCAAAAAACAAAATCAAAACTTCTTTCACTTTCCATTTGGTGGGCACCTCTTTCTTCTGGATGTCAGAGAGAGAAGCTAGCATCAAAAAACAAAATCAAAACTTCTTTCACTTTTATATGCTGATGCAGTGAACAGTGCCCCAAAATGCACTTACAGGAAATGAATTGTTCTCCTTCAGGCCCGTGACTGTCACAGAAAGTATTTCGACAGTGCCACGAAGCCACCTAGGTTCCTGATTTGTTTTACAGGTAAATGTGACTTGAGAAAGTAATCCATGGGCTACATATTATGTGTATATATAATATTTTTCATTGTGGTAAGTCACGTGATTTTTTAAATGATAAAAATACATATAAAGTACAAGGAGACCCTCAAAAATAGAGCAAGATAGAGATGGAGGCTAACAATATTTCCAATTACCAAAGAGCTACAAGTACAGGTGTCCACTGTTACGATACAAAGGGAACCTCACTTTTTGTATTCACTGGATACCATCACCTTTGTGAGTCAATCCTTTGGCATCTCTATCCACCTTGGTGGAGAACAGGAAAAATTATGTCACATTTGCTATAGTACATCATTAAAGGGGCTGTCTCCATGGGACTGTGAAAACCCCAGTTTTGTTACTGGCCAAGGATCATACCAATGACTTGAGTGACAGTGACAGGAGAAAGATGGGGGTGGGGGATTCGGGGGAGGAAGAGTGTGTGTTTTATTGACACCAAGCTAGCAGGCAAAAGAGAAAGCTTTTCTTCAGATTCCATGGGATTTGTGAGGCATCTTGTTTTACCATATCCAGGTGGGTACCTGGCTAATTCATGCAGTAACGAACTCTCTTAGTGAGGTTTCAACACTAGCCACGGTCCCTAGGGGTTCTTGTAACTACGCAGAGGTCATACAGCTATGATGTGTTCCTTAATCTTTTCTATTATTTTCAGGCAAAGAGGACTTTAATTAGTTACCTTAGGAATGGGGCATAGAGAAGTGACACTAAATCAAACTGATTTAAAAACAAAAAACAAAAACAAAAACAAAAAACCCCAAAGACTTGCGAGTGCTAGAAGCAAGCTGACCTATTCAATCAGCTTTGGTCACATGCTTCCTGTATGAGAGAGATAGCAACTCTCCAGGAAAAGGTTTAATTCTGCCTTTCTCCATCAAGCTTCTTCAGCACGGTCTAACATTTCATGTTCTCAAAACCCCAAAGACGTGTCTGTCTCACTGTGCCTACCCTTTGCTTGTATCTCTGGCACCAATGGCTGTTCCCTGAAAGGATGGTATCCAAGTTTCCTTCTGTTGTTGTGATAAATGGCATGGCCAAAGGCAACTTGACAGAGGAAAGAGTTTATTTGGCTTACTGGTAAATACTCATCACTGAGGGAAGGCAAGGCAGGAATCCTCCACAGAGGCTTGAAGCAGAGACCCCCAAGGAGTATGGCTTACTAACTTGTTTCCAGGCTCACATTCAATAACATCTTATACAATCCAGGCCCATCTGTCCTGCCCACAGTAGGCTAGGACTGCCTACATCAATCATCAATTAAGAAAATGCTCCCCCCCCCCCACAGATGTGCCTACAGGTCATTCTGATGGATGTGGACAATTGCCCAATTAAAAAAATCCTTCCTTTCTAGGTGCTCAATCTGACAAAACTAACCAAGACAAATAACGTGGTTTTACATGAAAACATATTTTACAGAGGACAAAATTTCAAGCAGAATAGACAAAGGCCTATACTTAGTGAGACTTGAGGCCCCCAAAATTACTCTGAAGGATGTCAGAATCCAAAGACCATAGTATCACAACGTATTGAATTATTTTTCTATTGCTATTGATTTATCTCCCCCACCCCCCACAACACACACCTTGCTTTTGTCTTTAAAAAATGGTCCCATTCAAACAACAATATGAACTAACTAGTACCCTCAGAGCTCCCAGGGACTAAAACTCTAACCAAAGAGTACACATGGGGGAACTCATGGCTCCAGCAGCATGTGTATAGCAGAGAATGGCCAAGTGGGTCGTCAATGGGAGGAGAGGACCTTGGCC
>NW_022196894.1:43524395-43569564 GCF_008632895.1 Mastomys coucha | reverse complement strand
AAAACATCTAATTAAAAAAAATGGTCCTATTGAAGGTAATACACAACCTTATGGACTCATGTTTGAAGGGACACTAGTTTGCTTGAACTCAGCAAATGTGTCCCTGAAAGGCCTTGCCCTTCTCTCCCATTTCTTCTGCCTTGCTAGAAACTGTAGCCCCAAGTCTATTCCCTTATTTGGCCACTTCCTGCTAAATAAAGCTGACTAAATCAAAGTATTTAAGTCCAGCAATCAGAAGCCCCTTGTGGCTGTCCTAATTAACTTGTTCAATTTAGCACCTCATCCTTACATGGGGTTTGCCTTTTAATCTTTATAAACTGCCATTTTTCTATGGACCACGTCTGTCTTCTCTCTATCCAGAGGCAGTCCTATGTTCCCCTGTGGAACAAATACCACTTTCTCTTCTTTTGTCTCCCTCCTTCTAGTCTCTGTCCTTTGCTCCCTCCCCTTTTCTTTTGTGATGGGAATTTGGTCTTGGGGTGTCTTGAGCCAATACTGGTCCCTTCAGTGCTCTTTTTATTTAGGATAGTCATAAAGGGAATGATAGTTCAAAGAGTACTGAAAATTATGTGTATTACAATAAACATGGCCAGACTGCCTGACAAAAGACTTCAGATTGTCACCCATCAAGCAACCATATGTGAATGAGTGTTTTCAGTATTTTTGCTTGTGCCTGCTCCTTTGAATTTTCAGCAATCTGGTGAGTGGGAAAATGTTTGGAATGAGCAAAGAATGTCTGATGCGACTCCAACGATGTGACTTTAGGATTTAGGTCGCCTCTTGGAGACCTTTCCCCCATAGGCTGAAATGGAGCCACAGGGAATAGGTAAGGCAAGAAGCCTAGAAATTTTTGTCCTAGGTCTTTGGGTCCTCCGGATGGTAACACGGTTTCCCATCTATGCACGCTCAATTTGGCCCTGGCTCTTCTTCGACCTTTCCGCAGTTTACTGCGAAGAAACCGGCCAAGGCCGCCCAATGTCACAAGCCAAATGCCCTTTGGGGGGAGACAGAACAAACAAGTAGAGAGACAGCGGAATCCCAGACAGCACCCTTGCGCATGCGTCTCCGCCAGAGAAACAAATCCCACGTGATGCACGTAGGCAACCTCCGCCTTCCTGCGGACTGCGCGTGCGTGACCTCGGGACCGCGCGACCCGCGCACGTCTGTAGCGGGCGCAGGGGCACCTGGGAAGATGGCGGCCTGGGTACCTTGTTTGAGGTGGGGCTGGGCGGCTGTGAACTTCGGCCGGCACCGGGGCCTGAGCGCGTCACTAGCTCGGAAGCCCCCACGGGCATGGTGGTTGTCAGGTTAGTGTCCGGAAGGTGGGGCACTGGGGCTCTTTCGAAGGCCCGGCGAACCTCCGGTGCCCGCCTGGAGCCGGCTTGGCGCGCCACTCAAAACTCCTCTGGCTGTCTCGGCACTGAACGCTTCTGGGCAAGGCTGGGAGCGTCTGCTTTTCTGCTGAGGCCGTGGGGCGTTTTTAGAGGTTCTTGTTAGCGTTTACACTGCGATTTAAGGAGCTCCTGCGTTCTCTGGATCAAACGTCAAGACCAGGAGAGAAAAATTAACATGTGCATTTAATATATTTGGTTATTAGTTGCTCCTAGGGCTTTACATATCCATATGTCAACTGTTTTTAGCCTTGCCACTCTTGGACTTAAGGAAACACTTTGTATGTATGTGTGTATATATATACACACATACATACATGTAAATGCCGTCTTTAGACCTAATATCTGATTTTTCTTATTGTAAGAATTGGAGTTACTCTACAATGGAAACTAAAATTTGGATTAGTAATATTACATATATAGAATACATGATTTGTGTACATGTATAGTTATCCTGGAATAACATCCTTGGTGTGCTCTTCACATCTGGCCATAGAGCTATTAGATAGCTACATAGTGCTTGGAATAGTAATGCCATTATATACCATGTTTAATTTTTTAAAGTTTGTTATCAGTTTAACTTAACACTGTATACATACACACACACACACACACACACACACACACACACACACACACACGAGTTTTATGTAATGCCAGAAAGTATAGGATGTCAATTCGTTAACAAGAGTAAAAAAATTTTTAATCTCTTTAGCAGTATTTATTCATTAACAATATATGCATCAGGCTTTCAGCTACCTATATTATATAAAGATGATCTATAGATTGAAGGTTGAATCTGTTGTTTGATAGCTAACAAACATCAATTTAAAGTAACCGCCTGAAATGAAATTGATTTGTTGGGAGTTAATGTCTGAAAGGGGATAAAAGGATAACTTTGAGTATTTAATTCAAGAAATGGGAAATGAACATTAATATTAATACAATCTATTGACCAATGTAAACTGATCTCTAGTAGCGCTGTTTTAAATCCAGTTTTAAACTTGGCACATTTTTCCATACACTAAAACTTTGAATCTGTTTGACACAAATACGGGATAACTTTACAGCATTTGATTCTTTGTGTGGGGTGGGGGATGGGGGCATGGATTGTTGATGTTTGTGAGACAGGGTTTCACTGCATAGCCTCTGTCTCCTACAACAAAACAAGCTGACCTGGAAATTGTGACTCTTGTGTGTTGTGGTTATTAGGGTGGGTGCACTGTCAGACTCTCAACTCTTTTTTTTTTTTTTCTCAAAAATCAACTGGACAAGTTAAAAATGGGAAACCGCAGTACACATGGGAAAGAAGCTTTCATTATCAACATGAAGGTATAGTAAGACTGCTTAATTTTTTTCTTTTTAAATAAGGGCTAGCAAAGATGGCTCCACAAAGTCAGTTCTGTAAGGTTCACCATTTGTCCTGCCATATTTAAATAATTCTAAGGTATATGCATTTCACTTACAAAAAGCCAGCCAACAGAAGCGAATGCGTCAGAGCTGTTTAAGAAGTATATTTCCAAGGATGATACTTGATCCAAGCTTGACTTTTAAAGGAACGGCCTTCTGAAACCCCATTTGTAGGAAAGTATGGTGGTTTGTTACCAGTCTCCTGCCCTTCCAGGGGAGCATTGATCAAGGGTCAAACAGCTCAGCACTTTGGACATCATTCCCTGTTTGCTAAATACGTGACTCGTGATTATTTTACCTCTGCTTCCCAAAGCCTGGGGTTGCAGGTGCCTAAGACATTGCCAGTTTCCCTTTGAAATAATTTCACAAAGGCAGAGAAAAGAAAGAAACAAAACATACAAAACATACATACATCCCCCCCCCCCCCAATCTGGCCAAAGTAAAAGACACAAAATTCCTGAAACATTGTTAAAACAGAAAGAAATCTCAGGGGAAAAGCTAAAAGTGATGTATTTAAATCTAAATGTTAATTGCTACTGTTTAGGATAATCCCATGGTGCCAACATGAAGATATTTTTTGATGAGTGTCTGTCTTTTCTTTCACTGAAATTGTTATTTCATTCTGTATTTTGGAAAGTATGATTGGGCCTTGCTCTAAGAAGGTAAACATTTTGATGCAACTTTAAAACTAAAAATTTCACACTTGAAGCTTATTTTGATTTTTCCTATCAAATGCAGTGGGTTAAAGTTAAAATGTGAAAATATGTATGATTTTCCAAAAATAATTTTCTAAGTATAATTCACGCTTTGTATACTTTGTTTAGGTTGCAGACAAAAGACACCACTTTCTTTCCTTAACCGACCAGAACGTCCAAGTCTGGCTTATAAGAGGTTAAAAGGCAAAACCCCAGGAGTTATCTTCATCCCTGGCTATCTTTCTAACATGAATGGTAACAAGGCAGTAGCAGTTGAGGAATTTTGCAAATCTTTAGGTCACGCCTTTATAAGGTAGGAACAATACATTTCAGAGAATATCTTACCATTTAGTATTGTAATAGAGCCAACTGAAGTAAGTGCCAGCGTTTTAGTAGATGGGTTATTTCAATAGTGTATATAGACTTTGGTGTTATGATTTAGGGTCTTTAGGGTATTGGTGAGTGCTGGCTAGATTGGCAGCAAAGGGTGTCATTGGAGCTAGTAACTTAGTTCTTTAGATACAATAATCTGTGTGGCAAAAAGAAATATACTTGTTGAGTTTCTTGTAATCTCTTGTGATTATGGGTTTTCCACTAAAGACATAAAGGACTTATTTGATCACTGTTTATTACTTTCTAACACAGGTGTTTATAGCTGAAAGTATAGTATAGTATATACCTCAGGGATAGAGCATATGTTTATCACAAAATCCAGGATTTAATCCCTAGCACAACCCACAAAAGAAAATGTTTTTCAATATAATATAATATTGTAAGATTGATATTGTGTAATGTACATTCTGGTTTCTTTGTTATTTTCTTAAATTATCTGACTGTGTGAATATAAACAAGTATGGGTAGTATTTAGTTAAATCTTAATTTTATATTTGTACTTTTTCACTCATTTTAATAAAAATGTATTGATGTAACAAAAATTGTTAGGTTTGTCAATACATTTTTTTGATATTTTAACTTTAAGATAGTTTAAAGGGGAAAGTATTAGTGTAAAATTGAAGAAATAGGATAGAAAGAAGACTTCTTTAAGTAACTTATGAATATGTCAGTAATATACAGTAGACCCAAATTTGTCATCTAGTAAAAGAAGGCTGGGCTAAAGAGAATTTCTTGATTTCTTTTCTGGCACTAACAGCCTGAAAATCTATGCAACCAAATGTGAAGAATAGTTTTACTAATGTTCATCTAGTAGTTCTAGAAAATCTACCTACATATAAAACTTGTAGGCATTGTCTGTTCAATACATTTGCAGAAGTTTTGTCATTAAAGTGGATTTAGTCTAATTCCTTTTATCAGACTAGCAAAATTACATTTTCATTCTCAGAAGTATTTCAAAACCTCTTAATTTGCTTTGAAGACTGGAACTGATCATATGTTAAGAATTGTAAATGTACTTGCCCTTAAGCAAGGGGTGAGAGCACATGCAGGGTGTTAGGCAGACCACCAATCAGATCAGAAGGGGATTCAAAAGAAAACAAATTAAGGTGAGGCTGAGGAGGGGAGTGGATAGACAAGACTTTATAAATGAACTCTGGGAAAAATAAAGGGCTGTGCTATCTGTGGAGAGAGACCATTCATAATCTGATTCATATCTGAGGAGAACATTCATAATTGGAAATATTGCTGTCGTTGCTTTTCTTTGTCTGAAAAATAATCTTAATAAAGAAATCGGCATGTTAGGGCTGGGGAGAGGGCTCAGCGAGTGACGCACTTCTTGTGCAAGTGTGAGTGAGTGAGGATCAGAGTTCAGATCGATGAACCCAACCTTGTAAAAGCCCAGTGCCTGTAGCTGCCCACCTGTCATCCTAGCATTTGGGAGGCCAAGAACGGGAATCTCTTACCAAGCTGTTCCGCCTCCAGCTGCAACAGTAAGCCTTGGGCTCAGTAAAAAATTCTACCTCAGTGTATAAGGTAGAGAGTGATCAAGGAAGATACTTGATGTCAGCCTCTGGCCCCCACAACCATGCGTACATGTACCTATGTGCCACATACATACATACACCCCTCACACTTGGGAATACATCCACACTTGTGCTACAAACCACATAAAAATAGAACTCACCATTTTACTGATTTTTGAATTTCATTTGAGACTGAGAGGTATAGTCAGTTCCAGGCACAATGTAGTTTTCTGCATATTGGATGCTATATAAATACGCATTTATAAACAATAGCTTTCACTACAGATTCTTTGATTAAGTTCTTTTGTGTGGCATTGTAATAGTGATGAGTGTAGCAACCTTCCAAATTCATTGTGTGTGTACATAATTATATGATAATTTGAGCATGATCATGCATGAATGCATGCGTGTGTGCATGTGCGTAGAAGCCAGGAGACAGCCTTAGTTATTATTTTTCAGGAGTCATTCACCTTATTTTCAGAGGCAGGGTTTCTCTCACTGGTTTGAAGCTTGTCATGTAGGTTAGATTGATTGGCCAAGGAGCCATGATCTACCTGTCTCTGCCTCTCCAGCACACAGACTGACTGAGGAAAGTTCACTAAATGAAGAGATGTGACTTAAAGAATAACTAGTGACTAGTTTGGTGGGAAAGCAAGACTTTATCGGCAGTGGAATAGTGAGCAAAGCTCATAGTTATAAAGGATCTGGCCAGGAATTGGGAAGAGTTCAGAATGACTTGTGATTTTGATAATCTGTGGCCATGATAGGATACCTCATAATTTATTGAATTGGGACCTTGAAGTAAAGATAAAAATCAGGGATTAGACATATGTTGAGCTTGAATCCCTAGCAAAATTGCGGCGGAGGAGTTCATGATGAGTCTGATTCTCACCCTGAGGAGCAGTAAGTGCTGTGAAGAAAATACAACAGAAAGGAGTGCAGAGCTGTGTGAAGCTCGGTGTAGCATGGGATGCTTGTAGCCAGCTTTGCATGAGATACAGGGCTTGAGCTAAGGACAGCATGAGCTGAGGCATATCTAATGGATAGCTAGAGATAGAAGTGTGCTAAGTACAGATGAAAGGTTGTGGTACAGGAAGCGGGTAGTGCATCCTTTTTAACTTCAGGAGTTAACAATACACTCAGGAGGGAAAGAGCTCACTAAGAGATGATGACAAGGAAGCATGGCAAGGGCTTTGAGTTTTATTAACTACACAGAGCATGCATGATACAGTGTTTCATTTAGAAGAATCATTCTGACTACTAGGGAATAGACTATAAGGATGAAAAATAGAAATGAGAAGAAACTTAGACTACTACTGCATTGGTGGGGTTGAGATAATAACTTGGACTAAGCTAAGTAGCAGTGAAGATGTAAGAGCATGATTGACAGGAGAGGTACTTGGAAGTTAAGCCAGTAGGATTTAGAAAAATACATGGCTGATGTTTACTGTAGTTAGGTCATGGCAATAATGAAAAATGCTCTACTTTGCTTTAAAAAAGTCAAGTAAGCAAGCCTGGACACAGTTCAGACACTTAGGTATAAATATCTATGTTTTCTTCTAGGTTTGACTACTCAGGGATTGGAAGTTCAGATGGGAACTTAGCAGAATGTACAGTGGGGAACTGGAGAAAAGATGTCCTTTCCGTACTTGATGACATAGCTGAAGGACCACAGGTAACCAACCATTTTTGTTAAGTAGACTAGTGTTTTCACTCAAGCAATATTTATTTTGTTTCTTTAGGTATGACAATTGATAATATTTTGTCAATTTTGATTTTGGTGAACAATTTTTATTTAAAATTATCGTATTTTTACTGTCTAATCAGTAATACGCACTTTAGTTCTCATTGAAAAATAAGTTTGCTTTTATAGTTCTATATTATAACCATAGTGGCCTTACAGAAGTTAATTATATTGGGATACAGGGGCAGATACTCTTTAGTTCAAGATGAGTCCAGGCTACAAAAAGAGTTCCAGGACAACACAGTAGAACCTGACTCAACAAGCAAACAAACAAGTTAATTATAATTGAATTTTACTTTATGTTACATATTAAAAGTCTGGGATCTGCAAGGATATAAAAGATAGAAAGTCCATATATTTTTATTAAACCATTCTCTCCATAGAGTCTGAGAGTCCTCTTTGAAGCCATGCATACTTGTTTTTAGATACTGGTGGGATCCAGCCTTGGTGGATGGCTCATGCTGCATGCTGCAATCGCGCGGCCAGAAAAGGTCATAGCTCTTATTGGTATAGCTACTGCTGCAGATGGTGTGGTGACACAGTTTCATTCACTTCCTGTTGAGGTAAGTCATGAACCATTTGACAACCCCAGGGAGTACTTCCTCTCTTCTGCCTTTTCTCGCTCTACTAATGCACCGACTTCCTCTAACTTATTAGAATCACCTGACTTTCGTCTTTGCTACCCTTTTGCTCGGTCTCTTGTTTTAAGGTTTCCTTTTCTCATGTCTCTTTCTAGACATCCTGCCAAATACATGAGACATGGCACTGAAGTCATGCTTCAAACTTTCTTTTTTAGCTCAATTTTCTTTATTTTTTTTACCTAATGGGATTCCATATCACAGTCTACTTTTTTATTCTTTTACTCTCTGTTGTGGTGTGTGAATAGTGCCTGTCCTTACATCATGTTGAGACTGGACTAAAGAGATGTAAAACTACCTTTTTTAGCCTGAAAACAGACTTATGTTCTCTGGACAGCAGTCATCAGCTAATTAGAGGTAGCACACCAGAGGTAGAGGGTTTTTTGGTTTTGTTTTGTTTTGTTTTGTTTTGTTTTGTTTTCTGGCTTTGTTGCATTGTTAGCATTCTTTTCTAATAATTTTTGTGCTGCATCAAAAAAAAAGCAGGGTTTTTCATTAATGTTCTTCAGCGATTTGTGGTAAAAATGAAGGGTCTGAAATAACTGGGAAGATAGCTGTTTTCTTTAGCTTCCATTGGATATACATTTAGCAGTATCCTAGTTATGATCTCTGTTTCTGTGATGAAACACTATGACCAAAGTTGGTGAGGGAAAGGGCTTGTTCAGCTTGCATTTCCACATCGTAGTCAATCACTGAAGAAAGTCAAGGCAGGAACTCAAACTGGGCAGGAACCTGCAGAAGCCATGGAAGGGTGTTGCTTATTGACTTCCTCTTTATGGCTTGGCCAGTCTGCTTTCTTATAGAACCCAGGACCACCAGCCCCGGGATGACACCACCCACAAGGGTCTGGGCCCTCTTCCATCAATCACTAATTAAGAAAATGCTTTCTAGACTTTCTTCAGTCCGGTCTTCTGGAAGCATTTTCTTAATTGAAGTTCCCTTCTCTCACATGACTTTAGATTGTATCAAGTTGACATAAAACTATCCAACACAGACAGTATGTGCAAGGACAATGAAATGAGAAACATCTGTATTTTTGTGCATTGTTGTTTTATTGCATTCATTTGAGTTTTCCTCTCCTGTGGAAATAAGTTCCTAGTAAGCCAGAGACAATAGAGGTTAAAAGGGAAAAACATTGTTTCAAAATGGGCTGCAGACCTGCTATCAACCTTAAATATCATTCTGAATAAGAAATGGGAGTTGCTCCCAACAAGGTCCTCCCCACAATAGAGTTTGAGAACCAGATTTGCAGAACCTAGGAAGAAAGGAGCATGGGGAAGGGTTCAACAGGACACAATAAAAGTGAGTGTATAACTTTGAATAATAGACCGTTACTGATTTCTGCTTCGGGTTCTTTAAGATTCATGCTATGGAGCAACTGAGTTTGTTCTTGGTTCATGTTGTTCTCAGTAGTATTGCTAGAGATGCGGGGATAGCTCAGTTGTTAAAATGCTTGATGTACAAGCATGAGAATCTGAGCTAACCTCAGACCTGTGCTGTTTTGTTTTGTTTTGTTTTGTTGCTTAAAACTGATAGGCTGGGGAAATGGCAGAAGAGATAAAAACACTTGCTCCTTGCCTGACAACTGGAGTTCTGTTCAGGGACTGACATTGTAGAAAACCAACTTATATGAGTAGTCCTCTGACGTCCACACAAGCACTGTGGCACACACATGCATCCTCACCTTTTCTCCACAAACACAAGTGCAGTGATGATGATGATGGTGATGATGATGATGATGATGATGATGATGATGATGATGATGATGATGATGATGATGATGATGATGATAAACATTTAATGCTAGGTATAGTGCTGTGCCCTTATAATCCCAGTACTGATAAGGCAGACAAGTAGATTCTTGAAGTTTCATGTCCAGCCACCATAGCGTTCTAGTAAATCCCAGGTTAATGCGAGATCCAGCCTCAAAATAACTGGGTGTAGGCAGGTAAAATGGCTGAGATGTAAAAGTCCTTGCTGACAAGCCTGATAGCCTGAATTTGATCCCCAGAACTCATATGGTAGAATGAGAGAGCCAACTCCTGGCCATTGCACATATACTGTGGCATATACACACACAAATAATGTATAAAGTACTTACAAAAAAACCAAGAGAGATGGGAGAACTGGAAAAGTGGCTCAGCAGTTAAGACCATTTGCTCTGCTGTTGTTGAAGATTAGAGTTAAGAAGCCAGCTCCCATGTACCAAGCCAGGTGTTCCCTCAGACATCTGCAGGCCCAGCTCTAAGGAGGAGGGACAATCACAGAGGCTCAATGGCTTCTAGTCTAGCTGAGGGAACAGCATCAAGTTCAGAGGTAAAACTTTGCTACAAAAGGACTAAGTGGAGAATGATAGAGGAAGACCCCTGCCCTCCTCCTCTGGCCTCTGTGCATACTGGTGCACCCCTCAGCCCCCAGATAAGTGTGCATACAGTCATATAGACACATAAGCAACACCACAACTACTTTTTCTTTTTTGGAAAAGCAAATCAACAGTGGACCATGTTCCTGAGGAATGTCACCTGAGGTTTTTGTCCATAGTGATACACACAAATTCACCTCATGAGAGTCCTGATATTTTTTTCTGTCAGAACTAAAATTATAAAGTTGGTCTGCCCTGTACTCATCTCTGTTGTCTAGGGTTTTTTTCTCAAATATAGTTCCTTGATGTTTGTGTTTTTTCTGCTGTTTCTTTGTGAATTTGAAACTTTGACCCTTTGCTTAATCCCCTTGACTCACCAATACAGTGGTTTTCATGATAGGAAATTTTCTCAGGATTATTGCAGCTTAAAAAGGGGTTCCTTATGTTTTGTTGTTGTTTTAAATGCCAAGATCTGTGCACATTTCATTTTGCATATGTGTAAGTAGATTGCTCTGCATGTGGATAAGGTGGGCATTGAAAATCAAATACAAAGTTTCTTAGGTACGGTTTGTATTACTGTGATGAAACTCTATAACCAAAAGCAATTTAGGGAGGAAAGAGTTTATTTCATCTTATAACTTTCAGGTCACACTCTTACTAAGAGGGAAGTCAGAATAGGATCTCAAGGCAAGAACCTGCAGGCAGGAACTGAAGCAAAAGTCATGGAGAAATGCTGCTTACTGACTTGCTCTTGGTTTGTTCCTCCTACTTTCTTATACAATTTAGGACCACCTGCCTAGGTGCGGCACCACCTACAGTGTGCTGGGCCCTCCCACTATAGTCATTAATCCAGAAAAAGCTCCACTAACTTGCCTGTAGGCCAGTATTTGGGAGGCATTTTTCTCAGTTGAGTGTCCTTCTTTCCAAATGATTCTAGCTTGTGTCAAGGTGACATAATTACTTCCCCATTAACCACTGGCCCACAGGTCAGGAGCGGCCCAGAGAGGGGGTCAGATCCCTTGGAGCTGGAGTTATAGGAGACCATGAGATGTCCAGTGTGAGCTCTGGGAACCTAGCTAGGCTCTGTGCAAGAGGTGGTAGCACTTTTAACTGATAGCCATCCCTCCAGCCAGAAAATTCCAAATTTTAATAAGAAAAATTATTGAAGGTATATTTTACAATCTGAAAAATAACCCTTAAAGGGTGTGTTAATGTTCTTTTCACCAGAATCTAGAACTGATGTTAACTATTTAGTTTTCAGGAGGCATTTCTAAGTCTTCTTTATTTCCCAAACCAATAAATTCTCATTCCTAGAATGCTGAAAAATAAAAGCTACGCACTTTGTAAAACTTTCTTTCGCTAGGTGGTAGCATACTCCTTTAATCCACTTGGATACTCCTTGAAAGCACTTGGGAGATAAAGGTAGGTGGATCTCTCTGAGTTTGAAGCCAACCTGATCTACAAGTGAGTTCCAGGACAGCCAGGACTACACAGAGAAACCTTGTCTTGAAAAACTACCACTATGACTGCCACCAATATTAATAGTGATAATGATAATAATAAACAATAACATGCTTTCAACCAAAACTTACCTAAGTGTATAGGTAATTATTTTGAAATTTCAATAAACATCAGTGTCTTGGGACCAATTTCCAGAAATTGCTGTGCTTTTCTTCCCTTCTGTCTTCCCTTTCAGTTGGGGTTAAGCAGAACTTGACATAAGAGCTTGTATAATTAGGGAAATCTGAGTTTTCTTGATAGCTAAAACATTTTCTGTGTTTGGCTTTGAATATAATATTTAACTGCAAACCTTAATACTCTCCTTTATAAAAGTAGAATAATTACAGAAATGTTACCAGAATTGTGTGAAGTAATATACATATATATGTGTGTATATATATATATATACATATATATAATATACCTTACATCTAAGTAATTAATCTTTGTTTTCTTTTCATGGGGTCTCCTTATGTAGCTCTCTATCTGGCCTGGAACTTGAACTGGCTCTATAGACTAGGCTAGCATCAAACTGATACATGGGCCTGCCTCTGCCTCAGGAACACTGGCATTAAAGGTGTGCACCCCTCCTGGTCCAATGTATGATGATCATTGTTGCTGCACTTGTGTTGCCTGTCTTTTTACTTGAGGACTACCTTCCTCAGACTCTTCATTCAAGTCTGCTCAAGGGTTGTTGATATTCATGTTTTTATTTTTTCTACTAGATACAAAAGGAAATAGAAATGAAAGGTGAGTGGTCCTTGCCATCTAAGTACACCGAAGAAGGATTTTACAAAGTTCCATACAGTTTCATTAAAGAAGCGGAGAATCACTGCTTGTTACATAGCCCCATTCCTGTGACCTGCCCTGTACGGTTGCTCCATGGCATGAAGGACGAAATAGTTCCTTGGCATAGATCCCTGCAGGTTGCAGACCGACTAGTCAGCCCAGATGTAGATGTCATTCTCCGGAAACATAGTGATCACAGGATGAAGGAAAAAGCAGATATTCATCTGCTTATTTGCACTATTGATGACTTGATTGACAAGCTTTCAACTGTGATTCCCTAGAATCACAGTTGTGATTGGTATGCACTCTAATGTGTCCAGAAGATTGAAAATGTGGTAGTAAATCAAAGACCCGGATACTTCAGGGTTTTCCCTCTTTTAGTTTGTAAATATCCGATATGTATTTATTTAATGATGTCTTTGCACAAATACACAGATTGTGACAAAAGTATTAGCTGCTGTTTGGAAATTTTTTTCCTCCTTTGATATTTTTCCCATTAAAATAGTACCTATTTTTTTTATTAAAGAGATATTTACCTTTCTTATGTACACTTTAGCTATGCCAGCTCTTAATTGTGTTCCTTTCTTCTACAATAAAGCTTGAATATTTGGGGTTTTGTCTGGTACCATTATATATGGAAGTTTGTAAAATTCTGATTTTTAAAATTCAATTCACAAAATAGAGGAAGATGTTTATTCAAGTAAATATGAAATGATTCTAAAAATGTCTGAAGCATAATTAAGTTGGAAAAATGAGGGTGCCATGCTATATTTAAAACTAAAATTACTGTTTTTTAAAAGGTTAAGTTTTATTGTGATGTAAAAGATACTTCTAAATTTTGAATTGTCATCCTTATGGGAGTCTTCCAGATTTTAATTTTTTAAGTTTATATGTAAAATAATGGGTAATATCATTTCCAATTTACCTCATTTACACATATCCTGTTGCTCTGCTGTGTCTTAGTGTCTCTGCTTCTCCCGCACCCTTTCTCCCCTCAGTCCCCTTCTACTTACAAGCCATGGCCTGTAAGAGAGAACACATAGATTCTGTTTCCCTTCCCCACCATGCTCCCCTAACATCCTTTAGAGCCTTCTCTGCACAGTCTACTTTCACCAGCCATGTAATATATGTGTATTTAAATCTGTATTCTACATATGAGAGAAAATACTTTCCATATCTAATCTGTTTCTCTACATAATCTCAGTTCCACTGTTTTCCTGCAGACATGCTCTTATAGTTAAATGGTATTCATCTAATAATGTAGTCATTTTTATATAATGATTGGTTAGACTGAAAGGACGGTGATCTTTCTTTATTAACCCTGCTTTGGGGAATACTATTAGACTGGCTTAAGTGCAAATAGTTGGATGGGTACCACTTTACTTTTGAGTGGCAGAAGGGTAGAGTCAGTAAGGATGAAACACTAGTATAAGGCATGGTTTTTTAATAATTACTGAGGTATTAATATATATATAGCCTTTATATTAAATTGTGGAGGTTTTTTTAGTTATTAATTTTGGCTAGACTTTAGCCCTCAAGGGTTATATCTATATCTATATTAACATGATAACATAACTCAAAATGAGTATGTGTCAAAGGCTTAATTTTTATCTTATAAATGAGAGAATCAGCAGACAATAAACCTTGTTGAAAGGACAATTTAAAAAACATAGTATTTATATCCAATGACAAAAAAGGTGATAAAACTTCTGTGCAGGAAAGTGTTGCAGCTGGTTGGCAGATCATCCTGAGAAACATACCTTATAAGTTGGCTTTTGTCTGTCTGGGAACTTGGGTTTTAGGGGACTCCCACTATGGCCAGAACTGAGCATAGTAGCTCACTGTGCTTACATCAACTCTGCAAACACTGGCTTATGCTGAACCCCGCTTTCTTACCAGGTGCCCAGAATGTTGATATATGTGGAGCAGAGACTACCTCTTAGTAGTCTGGTAAAACCCCTTGGCACCGACTTTTAATAAGCTTTCTTGTGGTTGGTATCACATGAGCTGTTAGAACTCTTTGCTGGAGACCCAGTTTTGGCTGTGTGACTCCGGTGTGGATTCTTGGAAGCTTACCCCCAGTTTCCCTGGGTTTCACCCCATGTGCCTTTTCCCTTTGCTCACTCTGCTTTGGATCCATTCACTTAGTAAATCAGTAGTGAAAGAACTGTCTGGTGAGTCCTGTGCATTCTCACAAGCCTGCACACCTAAGGTAGTCTCCAGGGCCTCTGATAATGTGGGGCCATAAGCTGTGCAGGCAACCTGGTCCCTGTCGAGCAAGAGGTCTGGAACCCTGGAGACCTGGTAGGTGGTAATTTCTGCCTGCATGGGACAGAAGGTGTTGGACCACACCTCCTGGGCCCTTAGCCCCTGTTACAATTACAGCCACCATAGCCCTGCAGGAGATGTGTGTGATATTGGTCACATATTAGCAGCCTTCCTACATGCAAATATGGTTTCCCCAAGCTCTCAGTCCAAACCAATGAGAAGTACCTGCTGTCGAACCCTGAATCACCCCCAAAATTGTATATAAATCCTATCCAGGGAATTAAAGGTGTGTGAGAACTACTCTGTCGTCTGAGCCTTTTGTTCTAAGAGCTGTAACACTTGGGGAGAGGTCTACTCTCCCAAAATGCTTCCTGAAGCTGCACCTCACACCTCACTGGCTAGTCAGCCTCTTAGTGCAGGGTGACCCGACTCAGTGCAGAGCGGCACAAAGTAACAGAGTGACCTGGAAGGCACAACCAAGCTGGACCAAGCTGGAGATGAAGCCAACTGCAGCAGCAGCAGTGGTAAAAGCAACTTCTCCCTACCCATGCTACCTACCCTACCAGGCCGGGCCAGAGATCTCCATGAAAAGCCTCTGGTACACAGGCCCACACTGTTACACATACAGTTAAACTAATCCATGACTGTCCCTCATCCCAGAGAAAATCGGGGGGTGGTTGAGGGGGGGTCAGTGAATCCTATTGGCCTTGTTACTTTGAGCTAGAATGGGACTATTTGGGGACCCCTTAGGCTAGATATTGCTAAACATGAAAAGTATCGGAAAATGAAGGGGTTGAAGTCCCTGCCCATTAGAGTTTTCTGGGGTTAAAGCGTCCTGCTGTGTTGCATTGACAATGCTGACTCTCCCACCTCAATACACTTTAACCCCAGAAAATTCTAATTTGGCTCAGGGCTGTATTCCATAAGGTG
The DNA here is from genome assembly GCF_008632895.1 of Mastomys coucha. NCBI lineage: Eukaryota > Metazoa > Chordata > Mammalia > Rodentia > Muridae > Mastomys > Mastomys coucha. The sequence goes on along the minus strand of NW_022196894.1, from coordinate 43,553,921 downwards.
AGAGAACCATAGCATGTGTTGATGCAGTTTACAAATTTAAAGTACAAAGTGGAGCTTAGCTACATCCCAGCACATCTACTAAATCTGTAACAGCAGTTTTGCTCTTTGTGCCTTACTTCCAAGTCTCAAAATGGTACAAAACTACATAATATATATAACTGGTAAAGAAGCACAACACAATCAGAATGATGATGTGCCAGAGGTGCTAACTTTCTGATTTTTGTCTAATGCATGGAACATAGTCCAGTGAGAAACTGATGGTCACCAACCCATAATGTTATAGGAAAGAAAAAGGAAGCAAGGAAGTGGTGAGGCTTTTAAAGCCAAAGGACATTTGATTTCCTAACAGGAAGAGCTCAAATTGGACTGGTATTTTTCATGTTTATGCAGATGTTCAGTGCCTCCACCTCCCCCCCCCCAGCCCCCCAGTTTTTGTTTGTTTGTGTTAACAAAAGGAAAACCTTATTTTAGCAGGAGTTAACATCACAGAATTCAAATGAAATCAAATTGATACATCTAATTGAACTTTTGGTCAAAGGGGCCTCGTGGAAACCTTTAAACAACTCAGGCTATTTATTGCCAAGGCTATGCCACAAATCCATGATAGGGTCCTATTGCTCAAGACAATGCTTACATATATCACTGAACACAGAGAGGTCGAGCTGGTGTCTAAAGCTTTCACCCCTAATGACTAGTGGCCATGGTTCTGAAGTGAAAGTACTCAATGCTACCACACAAGAAAGGTAACCACCAACTCTGCTATGAGCCCTGTTACCTGCCTGCATGATACCCTGGCATAATAGTGGCACATAGGTGGGAGTAGTCAATCACTCTCTGATTGGCTGAAAGGCCCACTCTAAGAGATGGAACCTATACCTAGCCAAACTACTGTTCTGCTAAAAGAACAGCAATAAAGTGCCATTCCACTATTCCTATTGGTAAGTGCTTAGCCATCATTAGAGTAGTTAGGAACTAACACAGAGACCCACACCTGGACAATGTACAGAGAGATTTTGGGACAGCTAGTCCTGAGTGGGTGTCTTCATCAAATCCTTCCCTTCTGGTACTATTTGGAGAGGATGTAGAAAGACTGTAACAGCAAGAAGCAGATAGATAGCACCAAGGAAACACTGTCTTTAGATAAAATAGGATTGACTCACAGAGACATTGGTAGCATGCACAGGGCCTGCATAGGTTCAAGCCACCCAGGGTCTCAGCACTGAGAGGATTGGAGTGGGAGTGGACAGGGGTTCTCATCCCTAACCAAGAAGCTGTCTCCAATTGATGACCACTTGCAAAGGAAAATTTAGTGTTCTCCAATGGAATCTCACTGGGAACATAAGCCACACTTACATGTAGGCCCCCATCCCCAACATAAATGGTCAACACAAAACTCAATAACTCAGTGATATTTTTGTAGATTTTTTTTGTTGTTTCCTATTACTTTGGCTTTTTTTTTTTTTTTAAATCGTACTTGTCTTTTGATTATATATTATGGTTTCCAGTTTTGTGTTTTTAGGGTATGCAAGTCCCTAAGCAGCCAATAAAAAAATCTAAAGGAGACTGAGCTTTGAGCAAGGTTGAGTTTTATAAAGCATGGTGATAGAGCTAAGACTGTTTCCATTCCCAGGACAACCCCTAAAGTGAGCATGCCAAATGGTCACTGGATTTGGAACAGCTGGAAGAGTATGTGGTGCTCTCCTGTAATCCCGGCACTTGAGAGGTGAGTCTCTGAGTTCAAGACCAGCCTGATCTACAGAGTGAGTGCTAAGATAATCGGGGCTACATAGAGAAACCCTGCCTCAAAACAAAACAAGAGAAAGAAAAAGAGCAAAAACTCATTATCTAGAAGAAAAAAGAGCGAGTGAATGCTAAATACAGCCATTGCTAGCTGTGTCAGGGCTAGTTCCAGCACCCACTGAGGCTATCAAAATTACAAGAGGCTGAAGTTCCTCATGTAGAGCAGAGGAGTATTTGCTTAGAGTCCATGCCCAGCACTAGAACACCTCATCATTTCTAGAGTACTTAGACTAATACAATGCAAAGACAAATATAAATATTTCATATGCTGTATTTCTTAGGGGACAATAAGGAAAAATTACATTTTCAAAACATAATATCTCTCTCACCTTTTTTTTTTTCCTCCAAGGATGGTCTTGAACTTGTGGTCCTGTTTCAACCTTCTGCTATGCCAGGTCAAGACAAGGGTTTTTTGTTTTGCTTTTTGTTTATGTTTTGGGGTTATATTTAGTTGTGTTTGGATTTTTTGTCTTTTTTTGTTTGTTTTTGTTTTATTTGTTTTATATATAATCATTTGGATCTTCAATGTGGAATCTTTCTATATGGAGGGTCAACTGACTCTTGAAGATCTCTTTTTTAAAAAAAATATTTTATGTTTATATGTGTGCATCTTTATGAATTTATGTGCCCACATGCTTTTAAGTGCCAGAAAATGGTGTTGAATTCCCAGGAACTAGAGAGTTCCTTGAGTTATGAGAAAAATAGAATCTACAGACTATACCTGGAAAAATGCAGGCAAGTTTCTAAACTAAATATGTATTTTAGGGAACGTGTTATTTCCCATTTTACCTTGTTTATGCTGGTATTTTCAGGGGTTTACTGAGGGGTTAGCTTTCTTCTGCCAATTAATGAAGCTCACTGGGTCTTCAGTCACAGCCTTCAGCAACACAAGGCCTGAAGCCCGTGAGTTTCTCTTTGTAGCCCTTTGTATCCATCTTACTCCAGGATGTTGGTTCCTATGCTCTCTGCCATGACAGTGCTTTGCCTGTGCATTATTGATAGAATTTACTGCCTGGAAATCCTCTGCTGATACTCCAGTCTCTTTCTTTCAAGCACTTTTGAGTTTGGACTTAATTTCTTAGGCATCATTTATTTATCTATCCTCAAACAGCCCTTACAAGGTTCCAGAATTCCTCTGGGCCTCCTCCCTCCTTGCCCAGCTTGTAATATTAATTTTCCTTTAGTTCTGGCCTTGACAGTCTTTCCATGTTACTTCCTTGAGTGACATCACCCAGGTTTATGGTTTTTAACTCCTGCCTACCAAGCAGATGACACAAGTTTCTACCAATCTGATGGTTCTCTTTGAGCACTAGACTTATAAAACAATCGCCCAATGGTCTCAGACAGACCATGAGCCTCTCAAAGTAGCAGGACCAACTTTTATTATCTCTATCCTTTGTATACCACCCTACCTGTGAGTCCTTCTGCAGTAAATAGCACCACTACTAAGTCAGCTACATCAGCCAGATGAGTGAGTCTCTTGCCTTTTATCCAGTGGTACTCTGGTGGTTTTCTTTCTCCTGCAAATATTCAAATTCTCTTATACAGCAAATCAGTGTAAGGCCAGTAAGTGCTTAGCAACTGGCTTCTTACTGTTGGCACGTGCCACCATCCTTGGGATATGGATTCTCACCAGGATCAGTTTCAAACTGCTTCCGTAGCATCCCCGAAAGCAAGGTGGAGAAGAAATGTCCAGGACCATTACAATTATACAGTGTTTTTCTGCAGACCTGAATACAAATATCCTCAAGGAATATAAATTATTGGGAAATGTAACAAAAATAAAGAGCAATTCATTTTGGATACTTCATCTTTGTAATATAATTTACTTATGTAATCCAATAACTAAAGATGACAAAATTTACAAACTGACCCTTAAAATTACTGGAAAATCTAACCACAGACTCTTGCAAAGCACGGTGTTTTAATACCTGGAGCCACCCTGACGTTCCAGCCTCAGTTTTCTTGCTGGTTCTAAGACTTTTTCAACTTTTAAAAAATACTAATTTTAAGTAATTATTTAATTGCATGAGCATTTTGCTTGCATGTACATCTGTGCACTGAATGCAATCTACCAAAACTTTTAGGGTACCGACAGACGTCTGTTTAATTAGAAAATTTGTCTTATATGTTTTAGTTTAAAATAACATTTAAGAGATTTATCCCTTGAATAGAGCCAAAGCAAGCCACGGAGGTTTTCTACGGGTTGCAAGTTTCTGGATGAAACTGGGTTGACAGCTTAAGTAAATGGTTGCAGCTTTCAGTGTCCCCCTCCAACCCCCACCCCATCCTGTCCTGTAACAACTGTCACTTCAGTGCAAGGTTAAAGTGGTTTGGCCATTCCTGGCAGATGGGCACTTAGCAAAATAGACACTCCCAGAGGCCCAAGTCCCCTCGGGCAGCTGTGTGGGGCCTCGGATACAAAGCTGGGTTCCCCAGAGGAGAAGAAAGGATTGTGCGGCAGAGAAAGGAGCTCCCGGCGGGAGGCAGGCGGGCTGGCCTGACTAGGAGAGGGCTGGTTTTGGAGGGCTCTTAGCAACAGCCCTGGTTTGACCCTCCTCAGCCGTGAGAAAATTAAATCAGGGCGCCTTGCTTCCAGGCTCCTCGCGCCATCAGCGGCCGAATGTTGAGACATCCTTTCTCCCGCCTGTTAATTACCTGCTCTGGGAATCTCTAGCAAAGTGCTGCTGAGAACGGAAGCAAGCAACCTTCGCCCACCCCCCACCGTCTGCCTGGGGGTTTAGGCTCACGAGTGAGTCCACGTACATCATCCGATCTGCCTGACAGGCAGGATTGAGAGGGGGGTTCCAGCCCTCCCTCCCCCACCCCCATGGGCCGGCCGGGGCTTTATTCTAGAGTCCATGGCGCGTGGCTGCGCTTTTCTTTCGCGTTTGTAGGTGAAACCCCATTGGCTTCATTGGCTCCTTGATTTAAACCACGCCCGGCTTTCTGCCCGCTTTGCTGCTGCTGGGTTCGGCCTCCTTGCCACATCCCAGCCGGGTTCTCAGGAAACCCGCGGGCTCCTGTGGCTGCTATTGTGTGGATGCCGCGCGTGTCCTCTCTTCTCTTCCAGAGATGGCTAACAGGGGTCCGAGCTATGGCTTAAGCCGAGAGGTGCAGGAGAAGATTGAGCAGAAGTATGACGCGGATCTGGAGAACAAACTGGTGGACTGGATCATCCTGCAGTGTGCTGAGGATATAGAGCACCCGCCCCCGGGCAGGGCCCATTTTCAGAAATGGTTGATGGACGGGACGGTAAGGCGGGCAGAGATATTGGATGTTGGGGCGCTGGGCAGGGACGTCCTTCTAGGGCCTTTTCTTTCCGTGTGAGGCCCCGGGGAGATCCTCTGTTGCCAAGGTCTGGGTCTCACCGGGAGAGATGAACATGCCTTTATTTCTCCAGGGCTGGCTGTAATTCTGAGGGCTCTCTGCACAATTCCCTAGCTAGTTTAGAGGATTCTCCACCCATCTGAGCATCAGGCTTCCTTCTGAGCTGTAAGCAAAATTGGAGTCCTTTTGATGTTTCCATTCAGAGTAGGGCTAAGCGCTGCTGTGTGATCTCCTCAGCCTTCCTGGGCTGTTCTTACCCCCCAGGGAACCAGCTGGTTACATGGGGAAACAAAGGAAGGGGGTCAGGCTAGCCAACTTGTCATCCTCCAGGGAAGCTGTATCCTTTGGAGATGCTCAGGATCTCTTGAGCAGATCAGCTTCCCTGAACGGGAAGGGAATCCTTATGTGGTAAGTGCCCGTTCTGCCCAGATACTGTGTGTTTGGGTTCCAGGACAGACAGCTCAGCTGAGTCAAAGAAGCCCATTTTCTCTGGCAAGCTGTGATTTACTGTTACATAACTGCTATCCCACTGATTTGTTGGGCATCCTAGGGCTTTGCTTCTAAGAGTATGTGAGAAGACCCATTTCAATTCTTTGACACATCACAAACTTAACATAGGATGAGTTAGTGAAGACAGCAGATCCCAGAGAGCAGATCAGAATCCTCCCGTTTCCCCCTGAGCCTCCAACGCATCCTCCATTAAGAATGTGAGATCATGTCCTCATCATCCAGCATCATTTTCAAGGAGGGAACTGAGTTCCGGCTGCAAGATTATGGTCAGCTACTGTCTGGGAATGGGCTCCCTGGGGTCTCTTCTCTCTCTCTCTCTCTCTCTCTCTCTCTCTCTCTCTCTCTCTCTCTCTCTCTCTCTGTGTGTGTGTGTGTGTGTGTGTGTGTGTAGATGCACCATTCACTTCTGACCTGTGACATTAATTGCAAAGGGAAACACTAATCCTCTGTCCCCACACTCCCTTTAGGTCCTGTGCAAGCTGATAAACAGTTTATATCCACCAGGACAAGAACCCATCCCCAAGATCTCAGAGTCAAAGATGGCTTTTAAGCAGATGGAGCAAATCTCTCAGTTCCTGAAAGCTGCCGAGGTCTATGGTGTCAGGACCACTGACATTTTCCAAACAGTGGATCTATGGGAAGGTAAATTGCCCTTCTGTCTTTAGGTCTGTTTCCCCTGGACTCCTGTTCCAGTACCTCTTTTTTTTTTTTTTTTTTCTGTCCTCTATTTGTAAAGGCCACTTACATAGGGCATCCCTGTGCTGCTTGGGGGAGGGGAAGTGCCTTCTCAGCTGTCATCCCAGGGACAGTGTTGGCCTTCCTGTCTGTGATGCTTTAAAGGTAGGGGTCCTGTCGTACAGAAGGACACATATTGAGGCTATGGCAAGAACCTCAGCAAACTAGTGGCTAAGTGTGTGAGTGGAAGGGTCCACAGAGAAGAAGGAAGCTGGTTACACGGATGTCTTTTCCTCTAGTTGGCCTTCCATAACAAATCACACTTAGTGGAAGAGAGAGGAGGCAGGAGTGAGCTAGTGTTCCCCTGACTCACGAGCCCTGGAGCTTACAGACAAAGCCATCTGGTGCTCCTCTGTCATTCAATCTGAGGGAAAAAAAATAGCACTCCATCTTTCTGTTAAAACAATTATCTAGAGCATGGTGACTCTATCTTCTAGATGAGTATTCTGCTCGGGGAGACTGCTAAATGACTTTGCCTTCGCATTTGTGAATTGACTCAGTGAGAAGAATCTCACAAAGCTATTTAGATTGGATCTTACCTCTGGACATCTATAGATAGAAATCCACCACTATTGGGGAAAATGATGTGGAATGAAGATATTGCTGGAGAATTTGAGTGATCAATAGTCATAAGGCTTCAAGTCCCTTTGAGTGACAATGTGCATATTTGTCCATACAGCCATGACTAGTCCTGCCTGAGGCACAGAGTAGACCAACTGTCTAACTGCCAGATTGATTGACATGCTCATTGGTCACTGGCTGTCATCACAGTGCAACCAACAGGATCTCCTGGGTGGTGACCCAAATGGCTCTGCTGACAGTGATAGTGGAATAATGCTACTTTGATCAAGAGGTGTGGGGTATTCTAAGGGTCATTACCTTAAGCCTCTATTCACAGACAGCTCCTGTTTTACGCTTCTTCCATGGGTAAGTAGTTCTGACCTGAAAAGGCCAGGGGATTGATCTCAGAAACTCAGGTATCTAACCATGCTGGGCATGGCATTAGTCCTCGTAGACATCTTCCTCTAATTCTCCATGGGATGTCCTCACTGAGGCTTGATTTCCAGGTCAAAATTATGGTGACTTGCCACAGATAGTAACAGTTTCTTTTCCCCAATGTTCTCCATCATTAGCAGCACAGAGATAAGAGCACAGTTCTTCTCACTGAACTATGAAGGAAATATTTTCAACCTCCCCATCCCACAGACAGTGACACCTGCCTGCCCTTGGTTATGTGTGTCTGCCAGAGAGCTCATAACCTCTCAGACCTGAAACTCTGCCCTAGGCTCTATCGCCAAAGCACAAGGGGGTGCTCAACAGACCACAGCATTCTTTGGCCAGGGGCCTTAGCTCTCTCTCTTTGTCTATACCATGGATGTGCTGTTGAGTCATAGCAGTGACTAACTATTGATGCCAGGGAGGCAGAAGAGAACGGAGGAGGAGGAATCTAAGCTATGGGAAACCAGTAGAGTGTTAGAGCACATGAGAGAAACCCTGGTGAGCAACCTAGTGCAGGGAGTATGTAAGAAGCAGGACAATGGCGGTGTGTGGGAGATGGGTCTAGAGGTTACCTTCTCATCTACATCACTGAAGGGCCAGCTTTACTCCCTTTCCCATTTCCCCAAACACCATGGAGAGGAGCTTTATGCCTGGGGAGAGAGGATATTCAAAACAAGAAGAGAGGGAAGGAGCAGTAATTCTGGGTGAGCAAACTGTGGAGCTCTACACTCCTGCCGAAGCCTGTGTGTGAGATCCCCCTGGAGGAAGAAGAAAGCTAGGGTGCATAAGTATGACTGGGGCAACCAGAGGTTTCTCCCTGAATATGATAGTGCTTCTAGAAAGCCAGACAGACGATAAAAGTCATCATTCCCTATACCCTGCACCATCCCCAAAGCAGAGGCACAGGACTTTAAAGGAAATAAGGAGACACACTAGGTGAAGTGCACAAAATGTATGGATGGGCCAGAGACCTAAGAACAGGGAAGCAGACACTTAGATGAGTGTCCAAAGGACTTCCTGGAAGCCCCAGGGAGGGCTGAGATTAAAGAAGGTGGCTTAGACTTGACGTTTCCCAGGACCTTTGTCTGAAGCCCAGACTAGAACTGTTTATCATACTGCAGAACGTAGGAGCAGAAAGCAGGTTGCTTTGAAAAGAGGAGTGGGTGGGATGGCATTGGTGGCATAGATCTCAGGACTGAGCATAGGAGGCTCTGGTCCCTCCTCCAGCAGCTGTTCATATTGGAGGATGACTAAACTGTAATCACAGGGCAGGGTTGGCATGTGTTTATGTGACAGGTCTGTGTAAGGATGTATACACTCTGTATCATGTAGATATCAGACATCAGACTCGCCATTTGCATAGATTATCACATTCCTCTACAACTCTACTCCCGACTGGGGATGCAATCCTGCCCTCCCATTTCAGTTACTGCTGCTAATCCAGGATTCCCTGCACCATATTTGTGGAGCCTGTGCTTGCTGTAGGCCCCCACCCCCTTTCCTAGACATTGCTCTTTCTCCTTTGTAGGTCCTTTATGCTTGACTGCTCTCAGTACCCCATTTCCTTTGCTTGGCATGTGCTTCCTAAGTATGGCTCTGTTTGCTCACTGTGGTCCAGTGCCTTTCCAAGCTGCTTCTGTATTGCTGACCAGTAAAGCTGCAGGGACCCAGGTTTGCCAAATGCCTTCTCGTTTCGGCTTCAATTACTCATGTAGGCAGGGCCCCAGAAGCACCCATCACCCAATACATTGTTTGGAAGAGACCTAGGGGGAATAAGGATACAAGATTCTTCCAAAAGAAACCCATATGACAGCTTGATCATAGAGACAGATACTCAGACAAAAGCCTGTTGGGGAAGGGCCAGAGTGACCATCAGAGGTGGTGATGGGCAAAAGCAAGAACCATTGAAAAGGAGGGAAGGGAAGTGGAGAAGTGTTCCCCTATGAGGAGGAAAAGGTAAATGATCTGGCAGGTTCCTTTTACATTTGTCACAGACGCCTTTAAAGGCCAGGGGTGGGGCTGTCTCCACTGACTCAGAGGCCAGAACACTCCAGGCAAGCCTGCAACATCTTTGCTATGCATACTAAAGGAGAGACCGGAGAAAGGGAGCAACGATAACCCACACGTGCATGTGTGTAAGAGGAAGAAACCACACAAGAGAAAGTGAGTAGTCTGGTCTGAGGTTTGGTCAGAAAGACTGCAGCAAGTATCTTGGGAGGTGCAGTGGAGGGCAGGCTCCCCAGGCAGAAAATAGAGAGCCTAGACCAAACCTGTGTGTTATCTATCACTTATCAGTTAAAATGTCTATGCCTTGAACTTCCCCTGCATCAAGTGGGAATAATCAAACCTATTTCATAGAATTGATCTGGGAACAAAGGAGGTGATGTGTCAAAGATGCTCAGATGGTGTCTGTTAAGTTACACTGTAAATATTGTCCCTAGCCTGCCCTTTCTAAAACTAACAGAAGGGACAGGGACTGGAAAGGCACAGATTCTTCTTAAAAAGGTAGACTTGATTAATCGAGACATTTACCAGCTAATAGGGCTGCCAGGATGACCTTCACCTTCTCAGCCATTCATACAGGTGACTTTATTGACTTTTTCACTCATTGACTTTGTCATCTTTCCCTCTGATACATTGCATTGCCAATTTCAGACCCAGGAGAGCTTGGTAGAATGTTAACAGCATGGGCTTTTAGAGTAGTTGCATTGAAACCCTGCTTTCCAGTGCATCCTGGTTGTGTGACTCTGTTTATGGTGTTCAGCTGCCTGGAGCCTGGGTTCTCTTCTGTGCATCGGTCTGGCAGCCCCAACCCCTAGAAGTGTTGTATGGAGCAAACACATTAAGTCTCCAGCCCGATATATGATTCCTAGTTGCCTAATCAATTCTGACTTTTCTTCTACCACCATCAACTCACCAGCAGTGACCTTTGGGGCCTCTTTGTAGAACCACTTAGTGTCAAATGTTAAGAAATTCTCAAATGTCAGAGCAGACAGTACTCAAAGAGCCATCAACCCGACTATTCTTCTCACCGGTTGCAGTGTGCAGGATAATGGATGCGTGGCTTTGTGATGTCTGTTCTTTTCTGCTGATCCTCGGAATCTAGAAGGTGTTGTTTACAGGGAAAGGCAGGGCCTCTCAGGAGGTGTCACTACATGTGCTTTTCCTCAACGGCAGGCACTGAAAATGTACTTCGCCTAACCTGAGATGATTCGGGGATACTGCAAGGTACTGGTACGACCATCACAAAGGCCTGCTCCTCCACGTGCCTTTCCCCATGCAGCTGCATTTACTCCGAAGGGCTGCTGACAACCGTGTTTTGTGAGCTTTTCCTTTTGCCATGATTGTCAAACACCAGCATGCATCACAGCCATGTGATATCACTGACAGGCACATTTCTGACATGTTAAGTCTGCAACCAGCCCCAAGAGTTTGTATTTCTTACCAATTTGTATGTGATGCTGCTTCTGTGGGCATGGGAGCCCCACCTTGAGGGCCAGTATCTTACAATTTCTCTTCCCTCTGGCCAGAAAGCAAGCAACAAAAACAAAACCCAGAGAGAACACTCAGTCTGCCTTCTGACATTTCTCTCTAGACTGTAGCAATATTTTCTCAAGGACATCGGGAATTGATTTTTCTTTTACAGTTTGCTTTCTCTGTGGTGTATGTACTAAAACACACACACACACACACACACACACACACACACACTTTGTAAGAGTCCCAAGCTGGGTCGAAAACAATGAAAAATAGTAGTTATGAAACAAATAATTTAAGACTGACTTTTAGTGTTCCATTACCTCTGTTTATCCCTTTATCCTCTTAGTTCTGATTTCTTTTTTACTGAAAATAGATTATTTTCTCATACAATATATTCCAACTGTAGTTTCCTTCCCCTCTACTCCTCCTAGTTTCTCCCTACCTTTCTTCCCCTCCAGATCTACTCCCTTTCTGTCTCTCACTAGAAAAGCATAGGCTTCTAAAAGCTAACAACGAAACATGACAAAATAAATTATAATAAGATGGAGGAAAAACTTTTCATGCTGAAGTTGGACATAGAAACCCAACAGGAGGAAAAGAGTCCCAAAAGCAGGCACAAGAGTCAGAGACCCACTCATTCTCCCAGTCAGGAGCCCCATAAAGATACTAAGCTGACAGCTATGATAGATATACAAAAGACCCCATGCAGACCTACGTAAGGTATAGGTAAGAATCTTGAACGTAAATTTAAGAGGATAAACTGCTCATTAGAGTGTCTTTATGTAAGACTCAAATTTGATAAGCTCTAATGCTCCTCCAGAGTTGGGACATTCCAAGGCAGAACTCTGAGCTCCATTCTCCAAGGCTTGTTGTTTAGTAGTTTGGGGTGTATGGCTATTTTGGAGGTGCTGTTCCTTGTGATAAATAGAGCATTACAGTACATAGTGGGTATAGTGGCACTTAGGAGGCTGAGGCAGGAGGATCTTCATAAGTTCAAGGTCTGTTTGGGCTACAGTGTGAGGCCTGCTTTAAGAAGAAACAAAGAAGGGGTTAGGTAAGGCTAGAAAGCAGGGCAACAGTGACTCCTCATTGTTGCATTTACGTGCCCACCACTGCCTGACACTGAAAAGGCTTGCTGGATGACACAGCACAAGCTGTCAATCATCCAATCAACTCCTTTTTCTTAAGAGTTTGTTGTTCAATTTGGATTGGCAGTTCAATTAAGAGGAAGGTACAGATAGCGCCTACATGGCAGATGCACACATAATCTCCCCATACTATCCTGGTCATGTGAGTGGTACAGAGCTTATGAGTCTTAAGCCTTGACTGATGCATTGTTATCATTGAAGGCCCACACTCTATAGAAGAGCTCACCCTTGCTGGTGTACAGTCTATGAGTTTGGACAAATGTGTAATAGCATCATGCAGCCTACAATCCATACATTAAAAATATTCTGTGGACCATCACTTTATCCTTTTCCATCATCTTCCCCAGTGATCATTGGTTTTCCTACTGTCTCCCTGGTTTTGCCCTTTCTAAGATGTCACATAGTTGGAGTGAAACAGTGTGTTATCTGTTCGGAGTCTATTAGCTCTGTTTTTTTTTTTTTAAACATCAAGTCTGATATTAACTTCTCGTGATAAAGAAATAGAAGAATCCAGATGGCCTCTTAGAACAAGCTTGGCTTCTTCTTCCTGTGTCACTCTCATTCTCATGGCCAGTAGCGTACTCTTAGGTCATCACCAGGACTGTCTCCTTCATGCTATGCTTGCATTTGGAAAAATGGTCAGCATTGGAATATTCTGCCTAATAGGGTTGTATTTCTTTATTTTCTTGGGAGAACGGTGTTGAGCAGAAGTACTTTTAGAGTCATAAGCATTTGCCAAAGTGTCCAGCATGGCTTTCAGGAAGCAAAGTGCTTCTAGGCAGGCAGACTTCCAGTTTGCATCAAACAAAGTGCTTCTACTGATCAGCTTTATTCACTTGATTTATTGGAAGAAGATGTCTCCAAAGGATGAAGTTAATCCTTAACAAATTTTACATAATTCTTAGCACGTGTCAAACATTATGATGTTAAAAAATAATAGGTTCAAAAGTTCAGAGTGAAGCGTCCATGTCCATCTGCTACGTAAGGATTGTCATGGGAGATTACCCCAGAATCTGGATATTTAGGCTACTTAGGTCAGTCTGATAGTCAGGCTACCTGGGAGTCACCAGCTAAACTGTGTTTCTCAGACTGATGGTTTGAATCACCTGTAGATTATTTACCAAGCTTAGTTTATTGTAATGTAGACTCTTAGGACCTTCCAAATCAATTTTTTTTATGGGAAAAAATCAATATTCATATACTAAATTTGGAGAGATGCCCCCTCTGCCCACTCCCATAAATAGACAACAAAGCTTGGGGATGTGCTTTGAATCAAGCTGTAATGGCCATTTTTGTACTTGCATCATTTTGTAAGCTGCCTTAACTGGGCAGGTGATTGGCCATGACCCAGCAGTTTAGCTCTTGTTATTTTATACCCAGCACACTGAACAGATCATTCTTGACCTCACTGTTTCTTAATACATTTACATATTTCATGTCTGCTGACAGAAATCAGGTTCTACAAGTGGCCCCAGTTCCTGCCACCTGCCCTTCCATGTAACACTACTCACTTGGTCTCAGTTTCTAATCTGAAAAGAGGCCAGTTTGAACAAGGGCTCCCTTTCCCATCTAATCAATCCAAGAATTCTGGAATTCTTCACGAAAGTCTCTACTAGAAAACATATCAGACATGATGAGAAAATGGACCAGCTGTGAGCTGGCTAAGACAGATGATTTCTGGTTACTGAATTGTTTGGAATCTTGGTGATTAATTTGATTAGCATATAGACTCCAAATATTTTTTTAAGTTCTTTGGATGAAGACATAGAAAAGTTATTTCAGACAAAAATATCCACTTTGGTGGTTGGTGTCCTTAATCCTATAGTACCCAAGATCAATGTCCAGACTTAGATTCCCTATGTTCACAATGGCATTACTCTTCTGGTTATCTTTTATCACTGGTTCCTGCCAAGGACCATGGTTCCCTTCCCATTTTGCAAGGGGGAGGGGTACGGAGGTGGAGTGGCTGTCCAACAGAAGCCTGAGCTGGGCTCCAGTTTACTTGCTGTGTGACTTTGAGGGTGCTAGCAAATCTCCTTGATTAGTCTTGCTGTCCACAGATGGAGATTGATCACCACTCTGTAATGTTAAGATCCCATGGGATTAAGGCATCTAGCTCATTAGTTTACATTAAATCTCTTCCCTTGGAACCTTTCCTTAGAAAACAAACTTTCTAGTTTGTTCTTGTCAGATAACACCTCCTTCCCTATGATGTGTCTAGCTCAGTTGTACAGGCACTTCCAGGTCTGCTGTACTGACAGGAGGGTGGGTAGCGTTGATTTTATTTTTCTAGGTTCTTGGATCCCCAATCCTTGCCTGAAGCTCAATTCTTTCTGAGTTTATGTGTGCTCACATTAGCCAGCTATTTGTGAAGGAGGCCTGCACTGTGGTGGAACAAAGCTTGTGCTTCACCTCTTTCTTCAAGGCAGTGTTTATGGGTGACTTGCTGAGTGTCCTTCCATATTGCCCCAGATCCTGTACATGTCAGACCCACTCCTTCCTGCTATCAAAATTATATTCCTCCTGCTCTGTGTAAAAGCTGAGCTGATTGGCAGATTCTAGCTAAGACTTCCTGTACTTATTCATTTTCTTCTAGGTTCTCTTTAATAGCTCCCTATGTAAGAGCACACCCACCATGTCTTTTTGAATGCCATTACTACAAGTGCATTTTAAAAAGCAGCCTATTATATAGTGACAAATTACAGAAAGGTGTTTCATCAGTGGAAGAGGAAACTTGTTCTAACAGCTATCTCTGCATTTTTTCTCCAGATTCTTTGTGTTTCTTGTACCTATCCCCTTCCAGCTTCTATGGAAACTGGTCCTCAGCGCGTCTTTCAGTGTGAGAGAATCTCAATCAACAGCAAATTCCCCACTCCTATTAGCCATCCTTACCTCCACAAACTGCAGGCAATCATCCTTGTAGTGAGTGCTGGACTATGGGGCAGGGGAGCTCATGGGGGACGGACATGAGCATCCTGAACAGGACTTCCTTGAAGGCTGTAATTGTTGATTTCATTACAGTTCATGCTCCATTCTCCCACTCTGTCTGCCCTTTCCGCTGTAAATCTGTATTCCCCAGTGGCTGAGCTGGAGGAAGCGTGCTAAAACCACAGATGGCTCACTGGGTCTGACTAGAGCCTTCGAATTTTGCTCTTACCTTTCTCCCACTAGCCTGCCCCTCCTTTCTCTCTCTCACTCTCTGTCTCTCTCTTTCTCTGTCTCTCTCTATGTCTTTCTCTCTCTGTCTTTCAGTGTTCTCTATCTCTCTGTCTTTCTGATTCTCTGTCTCTTTCTGTGCATCTCTATCTCTGTCTTTCTCTGTGTTTCTGTTTCTGTCTCTGTCTGTCTCTCCTCTCTTCCTCTCCTCCTCTCCTCCTCTTCACCCTCTTTCTCCTCCTTCTCCTCCTCTTCCTCCTCTTTTCCTTCTCTTTGATGTCTTTCCATGTTTGCAGCCCTCCATTCCTGCTTTGCACAGACCTTTGACCAGTTTCTAAGTTGCAGCCTACCCACACAGGTAGCACCTTCTCTAAGTATGAGACTTGCCAGTCATTTGAAAAGGAGGACAGGAGAGAAGATGGAAGGAGCTGGCTGATTTGAAGGGGCGACTGGGCAATCTTATGACCATGTCTCCACTCCTTATGCAAGCCTATCCCATCACCACCACCACCACCCGCTCTGCTCTCTCTCCCACACGCATGGACCAGTGATTTATTGTCTCCATTAGTTCCTTTCATGCATCACATAATAGAGGGCTGTCACTTGTGTCTTGAGTGCTCTCTGTGGTGATTTGCTTTCTCTGTTTGCCTGTGGACCAGAGTGCCGCATGCATACTCAATTTGATGAACATGGATGATTTTAGACCTGCTAACTCAGATAGAATAAAGAGTGAAGCCCCCTGGGGTCTGAAGCCAAATGACTATAAGCAGCCAATCTGTGCAATTTCTCATTCTCTGTCCACTCATGAGGAAAGTGCTCTTCTGCAGGCCATCACCCAGGACCTCCTGATCAGATCACATAGCTTGCTGAAGCCATGAGGGCCAGGCCAAGACCTGAGTTGGAGCTGTATGTGAGCTGTAAACATTTGGAATGTTCATTACACATACCCTCCAATGAGAAGGGCCCTGTGGTATAAATACAATAATTAACAGGGTTGGGGATGGGTTTTACACCAGGGTCACTCCGGGAGTGTTAGTGATTCTCTCTTGATTGTACTCATCCATAGCCTTGGTTACAGTTCCTCCTTTCAAAATTCCTGTCCCTGACACACTTGGCTCTCATCTCTTAACTGAATTCCAGGGAAGGACATGGCAGCTGTGCAGAGGACTCTGATGGCTCTGGGCAGCGTTGCAGTTACCAAGGATGATGGCTGCTACAGGGGAGAGCCATCCTGGTTTCACAGGTAGGTCATTCTCTGCCTCCCATAGAAGGGCAGAGGGAGGGCCTGACCCCTTAGCGACCAGATGCTGTCTACAGAGAAGTAAATGAAGACATGCCACAAGGCCTACTGAGCAAGGAAGACTGAAGCTTGTTCTTGACGACACCCAACTGAAGCAGAGGTTCTTGGGTTTTCCTGTTAGTTTCCTGCATTCCCTTTCCCTGTTCCTTTCCTTCTTCCTTCATCTTTTAAATTTTCTTTGATGCACCTAATGAAGATTAAATATGTCTCTCTGCCAAGTACCATCTCAGTTTATAACTATTACCCAGCAAGTTGACTAATGGCTTCCTCTTTGCCTCTCAAAAGAGTCCTGGTCTGGATGATGAATTATATGATTATTTCAGTCTACTGAAAGGGCCTTTTAGAACATTTTCCTTAAGTGATCTTTTTGGCAGTGAGAACAGAGACAGACATGTGCAAACTGAGGACTTTAGTGGCAGATGAAAGGGGTGCTAGTAGCAGCTACTGGGTAATTCACTTTATTCATCTTTCTAGTGTTTTTTTTTTTCTCATCCTGGAGAAAATATAGAAGGACCTAGCTTATGTCCTTTACATGGCCTTGACCTAAAATTTTCCTGGAAACTCATCAAAATCCTGGTCTTAGTCTCAGAATTATTTAAATGATCCACCATGGTCCAAAGTTATTTACAATTCAGCTTCTTAACAAAATTTGGCATTCTCTGATGAGGAAATACAAATTGTTCCTTGAAAATTTCTAAATTGATTGGGCAGCAAAACAGAGATCAGTCTTTGGTCCTGTATGGGAAGGGTAGAATGGGACTTATGACATGTTTTGTAAGAGGAGTTAGTTTTGTGAGAGGAGGTATCTGAGGAGGTGAGGAAATGAAGGCTGAGGTAGCCTACAGGGGGCAGAGGGAAGCTGAAGGAGGGTTTTCCAGAAGGGCAGCCAGCCATGGATTCTCCTCTTATGTATTTATGTATTTATGTATTTATGTATTTATTTATTCATTCATTCATTCATTCATTCATTCATTTTTGTGAGAAATTCTCAGAATTGTCTTGGTTCCTAAGGGATAGGAAAGCTGTATGTACTTATCAGCCATAGCTCAGAGTAGTCCATTGCTCATGGTGGGCCATAGCTCATAGTAGAGTTGTAGGCCAGGACAGTCTACTGGTGTGTTTGATTGCCTCAGATAGAACCTGTGTAACCCTATCTTGAGAAGGATTTGCAATGGTCACATGAGCTAATTCCATCCCACTCTTTCCATCCAGGAAAGCCCAGCAGAATCGGAGAGGATTTTCAGAGGAGCAACTTCGCCAGGGACAGAATGTCATAGGCCTGCAGATGGGCAGCAACAAGGGTGCCTCCCAGGCGGGCATGACGGGGTACGGGATGCCCAGGCAGATCATGTAAGATGCTATTTAGTGAGTGCCCCCTGGTAGAGAGGACTAATGTTCCGCACCACAGTCAGTGACAAAGAAATAGGTAGTCACCTGCTCACCTTCTCCTCTTTCTCGAAGCCTTCTGTCCCCTGTTCTTGCAAGTGCTGCATTTCTGCTGAGAATCCACGCTGCCTACTGCTGCCTACTGCTGCCACCTTCTGTTCCTTTAGAACTATGCAAAGACTTCCCTTCCTCTCTCTGACCTCCTATGGTCTCAGTTTGTTTGATTATTTATTTATTTATTTATTTGCCAAAAAGTTCTCTCCTTGACTCACAGAACGTACCCTAATAAACAAATTAGTCTGTGTTGCAGAGTGTAACTTCATTCTCTGTCAGATTGGAATGGTTCCTTCCCTTTTTCATTCAGGAGTTAGTAGACAAGATGAGATTAGCACAAACAGTAGATAATAGATCAACTATGAGGAAACATTTGCAAAGTTATTAGGTTTATCTTGGTAATTCCAATGGAAAATCTAGATAGAGTTTTTCTCACTAGAGACCTTAAAGTTAGAAGTTTACAAACACTGTCTTGACCTATACATATTTCTTTAAGTATCTACTTTCTACTTATAATTTTAGACCTTGCAAGCAAGACAAAACATCATGAGCTTCTGTATGGGCTCTCAGGAAATAACGGATAGACGGACGGATGGTTGGATAGGTGGATGGAAGGATGGTTTTCTCAAATAACTTTTAAAATGAGCATCTGTTTGCTTCTCTTGCATGAGCTTTCCTCACCTAGGAGGGATCTCAAATCGATTTTGATATATATTCAATCCCCCTGTTGGCCAGGAATGATACACTACGTGGCATTTGCTTTCTACACGTTGTTTGAAGGACCCAAGCCCCTAAAATTCTTGAAGATTGTGCAAGATTGAGATCTGCCTAACATGAATGTTCCTAAGATTTTTTTAATGGAATGAAAAAGTAACAGGGAAAATGAGTTACAGACCCTATCAATTCATCTTACGCTTTAAAAAACGTAGTAAGTAAGAGAAATAAAGTACCTTCATTTGTATAATGAATCATGAACTAATTTGAAAATGTAAACAGTAAGTGAGACTACATAATATTAACATGCTAAGTATTTAGGTGGCAGTTTGCAGTTCTGGGGTATCCCAGAGACTTCTATTCAATCCTTAACTACCCAGGGAGCCCCTTGGTATGTAGGTGATCCTCTCATGGCTGCTGCAGAATTATTTATTGTGTCATCTGAATGTAACAAACCCTTCCTCAAATCCTACCTTGGAGTTGGCAGATGAGAAAGGAGGGAAGCTAAAAGGTTCTCCAAAGTGAAAGAAACCTAGGAGAGAATTCCTAGAAAGGAAAATAGTTTGGTCCCTGTGTGCCCGTGGATATACGGGATTTAGGAAATACCTTCCATTAGGGAGGGGCAGTTGGAAGAAAGCCTGGCGTCTTAGAACCCACAGAGAGAAAATGTTCTGCTCCTTCTAATTTGTACTCACAGTCAAGGTGATATATGACCTCAGGGAACAGCTCACTGAAGGAAGCAGAGACCCTCTAGAGATGCAAGCAGCACTACTTTTTATGGAGAGAATCAGTTAGGATAAGACGGGTAAAGGTGCCAAGAGTGACAAGCGAAAAACACTGGAAACGTAAAGCAGTCATCCATTATAAAGAAGGAAAAAAAAAAAACTCCTCCTAGAAATTAACAAAAATAAAATGAGCAAAATAAAATTGTGCTAGGTTGGGTGCCAAGAACAAGCTAGTAAATTAGAATACCAAGAAAATACACCTCATGAAGATTTACAAATAGATGGTAATAGGAAATAAATATTAAAAAATAACACACAGTAGTCATGGATTTAGAATCTCAGAAGGGAGAAAAGTCAATTAAGGAAGCAAATGTAATCAATTAATTCATTTATTTTGTGTACAGATATTTTGCCTACAGGAATGTCTGTGCACTATGAGCATGTTGGAGAGAAATTTTTGAAGAAATAATATTAAGGCTTTACCACAGGGCTTTTTTTTTTCCCCTAGATAAAAACTGTTTAAATAGAATTATAAATGTCAGGCATGGGTTGGGAGACAGAGGTCAGGCAGGGGTTGGGAGACAGAGACAGAGCTTTTTTGTTTGTTTGTTTTGTTTTTCAAGACAGGGTTTCTCTGTTTAGCCCTGGCTGTCCTGGAACTCACTCTGTAGACCAGGCTGGCCTCTAACTCAGAAATCTGCCTGCCTCTGCTTCCCGAATGCTGGGATTAAAGGCGAGCGCCACCACCGCCCGGGAGACAGAGCTTTTAAAGGGTAAAAGCTATTGCATATAAGAAAAAAAGAATCATGTTCATATTTAGAGTTCTCAGCATAAGCTTAGGAACATAAAGTAATATTTTCAACACAGAATTCTCTATCTAGATCAGTGCTTTTCAACTTTTCTCATGCTGGGACCTTTTAATGTATCCCCTCATGTTGTGGCGACCCCAACTGTAACATTATTTTCATTGCTACTTGTTAAGTGTACTTTTCCTAACATTACAAATTATAATGTAAATATCTGATATTCAGGAAATTTGAAATGTGACCCTTGTGAAAAGGTTGTTCGACCTGCTGGTTGAGAACCATTGATCTAGGCAATTTAGAATACCACTTTTAAAATGGTATTATTTATTATTATGAGATAAAGGACTATCTATGCACACACCAAGGCATTGGTGTGGAGTTCAGAGATCAACCTTTAGAAATAGGTTCTCTTCTTCCTCCAGGGGTTCTAAGGGTGGACTTATGTTGTCAGGTTTTAGCAATCTCTGGCCTACTCACTACTTTTTAAGAACAAGAATGAAGGACATGTTGATAAAGACCAACTATGAAAACATAATTATTTCATTAAGAACAATATATTACCAGGAATACACTATTTGACAGGGGAGTTGTGGGTTAAATGCATAAATTAAAAAAAAATCCATTCTTGTTAAAATATAAAAGCACTAACAAATTAGGAAAGAACGGTGACAAAGCAAACAACTAAAATTCTAGAAATTCTACAATATATGTGTGGCATAGGGGAAGAAATGCAGAGGAGAAAGGTCTTATTTGGAAGAAAAGTTTAAGAAACTTTGGGGAGAATCAGTTAGATAGCCCACCAGGTGAAAGCATTTGAGAGAACCAATTCCCCAGGCTTGCCTCATGATCTCTGTGCACACCACACACACACACACACACACACACACACACACACACACACACCACATTGTGGCATGTGTGTCTCACCACAGCACACACGTAATAGATTTAGAATAGATTTTAAAAAATTGTTTGGAAAGTATAAATTCAGTAAATCCAACTCACTTTGTGAGGGTAATTTAATGTTCCAAAGCACTGCAAGGGTGAGAGAGAAAGAGACAGAGACCCCCCCAAACTGATACTGTTTGAGCTACAGAGTAAATTGGATTAGAACCTGAGCTATAAAGTACATACAAATTAATTTGTACTAGTATCAGTAAATGAGCAAATAAAGACATGGAAAAGAGACAGATTATGTTACATAGTAGCTAACTCGCCCGACAATGTATTTTTAAGATGTGTCAAGGCTGACAGTCTGCTGCACGATTCTATGGGACACCTATAAGCATGTCAATGAGGTGTTTTGCGCGTTCACGTCATGTTGCATTCTAACTAGGCTTCTGGCACAAATGCTGGCAGAATTTGGACTTAAAAACAATTGTTGAAGAACAATTAACTTGGGTAGTATGTTTGGTAGTGTGTTTGCCTAGCACAGAGAAAACCCCCATTGGATCCTCATCTCCACAATGGTTAGGCCATCTCTTTAGTAACTATTCTCCCCCATCTGCCTGGGCAGAGTCAGTCTGACAGAATGGGAGAAGTACTGTGACCTCAAAAACAATCCTTTCTGGGTCTACTTGAGCACGGAGTTAAAATTTGTCAAATACCTGTGACTCCTATGCTTAAGTTTCATTTCATCTTGGATTTCTACAAGGGAGGATTATAAGTCAGAATCTTAAAGCAAAGTAGAAAAGTTACTTGCTTTTAATTATTTATGGTTTTCATTTTTTGAGACAGGGTCTTATGTAGCCCAGCCTGGCCTGGAACTTACTATGTAGGAGAGGTTGACCTGGAACTTTAGATCTTCCTTCCTCCGGCCTCCACCTGTACAATGCTAGGGTTAAAGTTTTGTGTTACCCCCTGTATTTGTACCATGCTGAAAAAAATCCAACTTGGAGTTTTCTCTGTGCTAGGTAAGTACTCTACCAGTCACACTACATCTCCAGCCCACATTAGTCAGTTTTTAAAATTCAAATTCTACCAGCATTTGCTCCATAAGCCTGGTTAGAGCACAGCATGCTATATATGTATGTGTATGTATGTACATATATATACATATACATATCATATACATAATATATAACGTACACATACATATGCATCTCAACATTTTTCATTGTGATGTTTGTAGGTCTATCAGAGAATCATGCCATGACTCTTAGCTTTATAAGTCAGCTCCTCAACCCAGGGCCATAGGCAAAGCTTCTCTAGATCGCAGAAAGACAATTATTTGCTTACGGCTGGTGCCATCTATAGATTGCATGAGACTGTAGTGGGAAGGTTTCTTGTTGTGTTGGTAAGTCAGGCAGAAAGATGAATGAGAACAAAACTGTAGTGCCAGGATGAGAAACCAGGCTAGGGTTCTTCTCTTTCAAGTCACCCCACCTACCAACAAGTGACACCTGAAGCTGGCTCATGTCAGTGGAAATTAAGAGCTTGTTTGTTGTTCAAAAGGTTTCTCTTCCTATTTGCCTGCTGCATTCCACCACTTCAGTTACTATCCATAGAAAGCTATGGTAGCATTAAATATTCAGTGCTATTGTTAATATGTTTAATTGTCATGGCCACAAACTGGTGAAACTGTTAATTTAATCCTCGAGACTGAAATACTTCTGCTGACTTCAGGTCTTTTGTTGTTATGGTTACTGTAAAGCATAAAGACTAAGGTTTAAAGCCATATAATTTTTTTTTTCAAGAAATGATAGCATCATTTGTGTGAGTTGTATGTCTGTTTCCTTTGGATATTTTGAGGCTGGTTTTCCTATTATACAGATCAAGGTCAACTTCTGAAATGCTGTAGATTCTGGGTCCTCTTTCATAGAGCCTTTATACTGTGCAAACAACGAACGGAACAAAGGTTACTCTTATCCCTTACCCAAGATTCTTTGCTCCCAAGCCTTAGGAGACAATTGAAATGATAGATTCCAATTCTTCGAAGACCACTTACTCACTTCAGTTTGAAAGAGCAACTGTTTGACTGGACTTCAAAGTCTATTCGAAGCCTTTATTATTTATTTTATCCTTGATTTTGCTTTTTTGGAACAAGTTCTCGAGTCACCTAGGTCAAGCACTAGATCTTTTAGCTTTCATCCACCTTCCAAGCCCTGGAATTACAGGCCTATGGCAGGCCATGGTGGCTTGAGGACAAACAGCTCCCACTGGCTCATAGACGTGAATGCTTGGTCACTAGGGAGTGTCAGTATTTGAGAGGATTAGGAAGAGTAGGCTTGTTGGAGGAAGGATGGGCTTTGAGCTTTCAACAGTCCATGGCGAGCTCAGTCTCTTGGATCAGGAGGTAGCTCTCAGCAACTTCTCCGCACCATTTTCTGCCTCTGTGCCGCCATGCTTCCCATCAGGATGATGGTGTACTAAACCTTTTAAACTGTAAGCCAACCCCAATTAAATGCTTTCCTGTGTCTCGTCACTGCGCTAGAACACCAACTAGGGCAGGCACTCCTCCGCCTGATAAACCCCTTGGCCTTGCAGTGCTGAGGTCTCTCTCTAGCATGCAAAGCAAGTGCTCCACCGTGACCTGTATCCAAAGCCGCCTTTTTAATTTTGATTTTGAGACAGAATCACACTCAGTCGCCCAAAACAACCCCAGACTTCCCCTGAAGCCCAGTAAGGCCTTAAGCTCGGAGGCCTGGCCCTTTAGGCTTCTGAGTAGCTGTGATACAGGCCTGTGCCACCAAATAGAGCTTCAAGGCTCTGTGTTAAAAGAGCAATCTCTCTCCCCTCTATTGTAGACTTCCTTAGCATGCTACGCATCCTTTATACTCGTAAGTGGTAGTGATTATAGGAGAGTAAACTCAAAAAGTCATTATGCAAACCTCAAGTGTCCTCGGTAATACCTCTCCTGTGGCCACTAAAACCACACGTTAGAAGATCGACGAGTGGGATTTTTACATCTATACTGCTCAGGTTTTCTCTGTGATGCCGACAGGCTGCTAATGGTACAAACAGGAATTTTCACATCAACACAGGGCTGTGCTAGCATGTGGAACAAACAAAAGAAAAAGAATTGGATATTTCTAACATTAATCTTTTCTTTGGCACAAGACCAGCTCAAAATGACCTTGGGTAGAGCCTGCAATAGATGAATATCTGAGTTAATTCTCCTTGGAAAGCACGCCTGATTATACAAGCCACTTTGTACCTATTACCTTACTGCTTTGTAAAATGGTATAGTAATTTGAGGTGGATGGAAGACTCATTCTACCCTCCGGGATAAGCTGCACACAATATTTACTTGTGCTAGCATGCATGTGTTTAGATTATGCTTCCTAATGCATATTTTAAGTGAGAGAGTTTATGTGAAATATGGTTAACTGATTTATAACTCAGCAAAATCGAAGCTCTCTTTGGATCTGAGCCTATATAACAGTCTCAAAATATCAAAACTTTAATAGTCTTGAGCAAACATGTACAGTGTCTCTTGAATTTCTCTATCCTCATGATCTCTTGATAGTATGTTTCCTTTAGTGATATACTGCCCATAATTAAGCTTTCTTAGTGACAGAGAGCACAGATATGTACTTAGCATGCATGTGACCTGTGACATGTCCCAGCAAGATCAGATGAGGAAACTGATCCTTTCATCATGAAGAGATCTACATAGAACCTACTGAACACTTCATCATTGAAAACCTACTGGATATGCTGGGCATAGTGGTATATCCTGCTAGCCTAGGCTAATAGTGAGACTCTGTCTCAAAAAGTAAATTTAAACAAAATAATATATCAACAAAAAAGAAAATCCAGGGACATTATATGTCATCTCTTATTTAATCTGTGAATTGTTAGATTTTTCTAGTCACACTAGTGAAAATAAAACCATAAGAAATGTCCTTGTAGAGACCTATGTTTATCCATTTTGGATAATATTACCA
The DNA here is from genome assembly GCF_008632895.1 of Mastomys coucha. Taxonomy (NCBI): domain Eukaryota; kingdom Metazoa; phylum Chordata; class Mammalia; order Rodentia; family Muridae; genus Mastomys; species Mastomys coucha. Next base: position 43,528,889 of record NW_022196894.1, on the reverse strand, counting down.
AATTACCCCCTACACTGCCAGTTTACAGTATTGCCCACAAAATCAATCCCTGCCAATTTCTCTAACTCTCATTAGAACTGCCCTTTTTAAAAAGTTTACGAATATTCTAAAAGACATTGTATTCGGGCATTGATGGAATCCAAAGTCCACAGGCAACTGCAAAGTTAGTTCTCCTTGAAAAGTTCAGTATCCTGCCCCAAATCCCAATGGTTTTCATATTGGCTTCATAGTCCATTAAATTCATGAGCAAGTCATGCTCATAAGGACCCCATGAAGAAGACAGGATTGGATGAAATGAGAAGGTTGACTGGTAAGTATGGCCACCAAGCATGGCACCAGAAGAGAAGTTATTGTTTCTGGAATTCCATGTGAATGCTTTAAGCCAGAGAGCTTAAGTGAAATGTGGTTAATTGATTTATTTCTCAGCACCACCAAATCTCTGGTATGGCTCCTGGCCTATAATATATTCTCAAGATAAATATGACAACTTTTATAGCCTTTGGCTACAAAGGTAAAGCCAGTTTGAAGGGCAAAGATAAATCTCATAGAGTGTACATTTGTCTCAAGCAAATATTGTCCTACTGACCTTTATTTTAATGAAACACATATTGAATGGCCTTCTGTAGGATAAAGTTAAAGATCCATTCTGTTCCATATTCTTGGATCAATACTCCTTTGAGAGAACATTACATCAGTCTTGTAATGGGATGGTCTTGGCTCATGCAGGTTCAAACATGACAAATGGTCTGTGAATAAATCCTGTCTCAGAACAAACTAGAAAGAAATAAGCTGGAGGAATTTCACTTGAGAGATACCATAGATCTGATGGAGCTGTTTCCACAAAATACCTTAGCCCGGACAATTTGTAATGATGGAAACCTATTTCTTACAGGTGTAGAGGTTGGACCTCCAAAATCAAAGTACCAGAAGTTCTCATGCTTTTCCCTCAGCTTCAAAGATGGAGCTATATTGCTGTTTCCCCAAGAGGGAAATAAACCTTTCTCTTCACATGGTGGAAGATGTGAAGGGGACTGAGAGGCTGTCTGAAGTCTCTTTCATATATATATTAATGCCATCATGAGGGAAGCAACCTCAAGATTGCATCACCCTATAAAGGCCCCAGTCTATTCTCTCTCCTCTCTTCCTCTCTCTCTGTCTTCCTCTCTTCTTCTGTCTTTCTCTCTCCCTCCCTCCCTCCCTCCTTCTTCCCTATCTCTCCCTCCCCCCTCTCTCCCTCCCTCCCTCCATCTCTCTGTGTCTGTGTCTGTCTCTGTCTCTCTCTCTCTCTTTCTCTCTCTCTCTCTCCCCCTCCTCTCTCTCTTAGTGTGTGTGTATGTGTAACATCTGTCTGGAGGCCAAAAGATACCTAAATGTCATCCTCAAAAATACTGTCCACCTCCTTTAAAAAAGGTCTCTCACTTGCTAGGAGCTCTCCAGTTAAGCTAGCATTGTGGCCAGCAAACCTCAGGGATCTTTGCATCTCTCTCAGGGCTAGGATTACAAATATGTACCACCATAGTTATTTTTATGAAGGTGCTGGGAATTCAATTCAAGTCTTCCTTTTTTTTTAGACATAAACTTAGCCAACTGCACCATCCTCCTTGACCTCAGAGGTCCCACTCTTTATCTTTTTGATTTTTAAACTTTTCTGTTTTTATATCACCTTAATGCAGGAGAAACAATAAATATCAATGGATAACATTTACTTGTACAATCGTTTTCTTTTTCCTTGAGAATTTCATACACGTATACTATGAAATATGACCATGTTCACCCCCCATTTTCTCCCTCTAACTTTCCCCATATTCCTCCATAACACATTGCTCTCCCAAACACATCTCTTTATTTTTATGATAACTCATTAATTTGAATTAGTATTGACCATAACTGCATTGGAGGGAGGCCATCCACTGAGACACAGAAAAACCTACCATTGGGAACACCCTGAAGAAAGAATAATTCTTCCTCCCCAAGATCTATCAACTGCCAATGGCTCATCCATAAGGGATAGGATTTGGTAAGCACCTCCCCCATCAGTGAAAGGCCCCATTCTTCAGGCTAACATTTGGAGACTGGGGGAAGGGCTAGGCTCAGAGTTATTAACGTGAATCTTAGAGTGACCCATACATTCAAACTCTAACACATATTTATTTTTATGTGCTAAATGTCAGACTCTGTCTATACAATCCATATCCTTTAATGATTATGATAGTCTCACAACATAGTTACATAATTTTGCTTTTTAAAACAGAAGAATAAATCTGATTTGGGGGGGCAGATATAGTGGCACATATCTTTAATCATAGCACTGGAGGAGCAGAAGTAGATAGATCTGTGAATTTGAGATTAGTCTGGTCTACATAGAGTTTTAAGCCAGCCAAGGCTACAGAGTGAGACCCTGTGTTAAACAACAAACAAAAATGCCCAAATTTCTGAACTACGAGTATTGTGATTTCCAAGCCTTATAAATATCATATCATAATCCTACCTTCTGCATCCCAGATCCAAGGCTGAGCTCTAGGGAGTGCATGAGTAAAAATGTGGTCTTTGTGCTCAAATAGCACTTGGTCTCCCCCAAAACAAACTCACGATGAAGACTTTTTCCAGCTGTAGCTCAGGAAATCACAGATATGTCGATTTCTCTGGACCCAGCTCAAGGGGTGTATTTAATACTTTCCTGTGTGTATATAAATAGCTCATATTTAATGTAGCTTATAAAACATTGGGAAATTTCACATGAAATTAGATCAGAATTTTTCCTGCAAAGCAACATTATGTAAATCTGGCATCTTTTCCAGAGGGGAAAATTGAGGTAAGGTCACTGAGGGGTTTTTTTATTGGGTACAATTTAATTTTGAGAAGCAAATGTCTGAAACATTTCCCTATATAGCAAGAGACGCAAAGTTCATGAAAGTAGTTATTTGTCAGTGTTGTATGAAATAACTTAAGTGATTAACTAATAATTAGTACAACAACTAAAATTTTGTGAGCGCCCAGTATGTATCAGCTTCTGTGCTATGCTTCAGGAGCATAAGGAACATGGCGCCCCATCGCTGGTAGCTAGTAGGTGGTGGTGGTTTGTCATGAGAAGAGTCAGGCAGCAAACCTGCTGCTGCATAGTCACTCCTGACTCGACGACTGTGGAGAACGTCTCTCAAGGTTTGACACCAGCCCTGTAGACAGGGTCCCTCCTCCGCTGTTTTGCTAACACACCAAGGCAGATGAGCATGTCTGAAGAGCCTTAGCTCAGAGTAAAGGGATTTGGCAGCTGTGGGTGATCGTGGGTGGATGCTAACAGAGGCTTCTAGTGATGAAAATTCAACTTATGAAAGTGGAAAACTATCATTTTAGTCAGAATTCTTTCTGGTCTTGTTGATCCTGTGAGGGATCAGTTAGGAGAGACATCCACTCACATGCTCTTTCTACTTAAAGAGAAAGGAATAGGTTGTCAGAAAGTGCCTCAAAGAGCCAGCAGCCTGTTGCAGAAGCAGCAAGACTCCATTGGGGTCTTCTTCGTGGTAGTAGGCCCATGAACTTAGTCAACTGTATTCTGTCATTCTCATGAGAATAGCAAGGGTGAGACAACCAGGAGACCTTCAGTAAATCAATTCTTACCTGAATATTTTCAACTTTGAGCAAGATTAGAAGAGATGCCAGTAGGATGAACAAAAAGTAATTTAGTCGTTATAACACAAACCACACAGAGACATGATTTGTGTTGGCTGAAACAAAGCTAAACCTTTGACTTCAAAGATAAAACAAACAAACAAACAAACCCAACAAGCTCTATGTAATCCCTTAGCTGAACCAAGCTCTATCTCTATCTCTATCTCTATCTCTATCTCTATCTCTATCTCTATCTCTATCTCTATCCCTATCCCTATCCCTATCCCTACCCCTATCCCTATCCCTATCTCTATCTCTATCTCTATCTCTATCCCTATCCTTATCCCTATCCCTATCCCTATCCCTATCCCTATCCCTATCCCTATCCATTCATTCTTCTATCTATCTATCTATCTATCTATCTATCTATCTATCTATCTATCTATCTATGGTAGAAAAGATCTAACTTAAATCTGAAATTGTTTATCTTTTGGGAGGAGAGAGCAGGATAAGTACAATTTCTGACTTTGGTGTCGGATGTCAGTCCCAATATCTCTACTTTGGAAGCAATGAGTAGAACATATATATATACCAGGGCACATATCTTACTTGGTGTTTGTAAATTTTATCAAATATGTTGAAGCCATTAATTGAGTACAATGAGGAGCAAGCCATTGAATAGGATATTGCTCAGATTCCAGCTTCTGCACACAGTGTGTGGAGTGGTTGTCCTGACAACCACACTGAAGCTGTGAGCATGAAGGACATGAACTTGCTGGCAATGCCAACTGCAAGGTCAAACAGGATTTGGCTCCTGGCTAAATGTTGTTACTCTCCAGGCCTGTAGGCCTCAGAACACAAATGTTGTTACTCTCCAGGCCTGTAGGC